>NW_010392518.1:35240-70590 GCF_000710305.1 Buceros rhinoceros silvestris | reverse complement strand
GGCCGGCGTTGCGGTGCCCCCTTTTTATACTTTGTTAATGTTTTTGCATGTACTTCCCCGCAGCTTGGCTCTACATCTGTGTACAGCGCTCTGTCCTCTTTTTTCTCCTCAGAAGAAGACGGAAAAGGGCTGTTTTCTCCATACCAGAAGTGAGTGGCCTCTCTTGGCCACGATGTGGCGACAAGGTTTTTTTTTTTAGCTCGGTGTCGTCTGCTGAATCCATTGCAGCTATCCCTGTCTACTACCTTTTACCTGTCCGGATCCGTGCATGGGAAGTACTTCTGCTTCATTCTGGCCCTTTCCCCTGGACCTCTTCCTGTGTCGACCACAGCACGTATTTTGACGGCAGCTGCTGACTCTTTTCAACTCTGTCTTTTTATAGGTTTCCATATCGTCATTCTTCTGATTTCCCAAACCATGAGCCTGTCTCCAGGAAAGCTGCGAGATGGGGGCCTGAAAGCTGTATATATGTATTGGCTTCATCCCTTCTATTGTCTAGAGCATGGAGTTTTTTGTCCATAATCCAAGTGTGTCTGAGATGTGTGTTTAGTGTGTTAAGCATTGCTTATAAGGTGAAGGGAAGAAGGAACAAGAAGAAGAAATACTTTATGCTGTCAGCACTTCCATATATATAAAGAAAAGTGATCAGAGATACTCTCCCACTATCCCTCATGGGCACCCTGGTACTCCATTTGGCCCTGACACCTCCCATTAGAAACTCCCTGGAGAATTAGTGCTGAGAGACTCTTTAATCATCTCCTACAAGCTTTAAGACAGGACAGTACAGTTCTACAGCTAGAAATACCTCATCATGGATAACCTTGGAGGCTTAGCCAAACTTCTGCATTTTTTTCAGGCAGCAAGGTTAGTTACGCAACTGTCAGCACTTCCAGGTGTTCTCACAGGGCCACACAAACAGGCTTTCCTGTTCAGATCCTGCCACCCAGCCAGAAGCAGGAGCTGCTACTGCACGGGACCCACAGCCTGCGGTGGCCTGGACGGACAGCTGGCAGACAGAGAGCACTTCCTACCTGCAGCAGCAGAGAGGAGTACACACACAGATTTAATGTGGGCCCATGGCGTGTTGTGTGCTGTTCTTGCAAGCAGAGGATTCATGTCTGTCCCTCCTATTTCTTGTCCTCACCTCCAGCCTCAGGGACTGGAGTGTGGCAGAGCTAGTTTCGGT
This sequence comes from Buceros rhinoceros silvestris, assembly GCF_000710305.1. Taxonomy (NCBI): domain Eukaryota; kingdom Metazoa; phylum Chordata; class Aves; order Bucerotiformes; family Bucerotidae; genus Buceros; species Buceros rhinoceros. The sequence goes on along the minus strand of NW_010392518.1, from coordinate 69,404 downwards.
GGGGGGATAGGAAATACCTTTTCCCCCTGCTTTGTAGCCCAATGCATCCCTCCCTCCAGTGGAAAAAGTATCCCAACATGCCATGGAAAGGAATTTTGCCAAGCGAGCAAAGCAAGGAAACATCACACAGCGTATTAGGAAACACCCTTTAGCAGACTTACAACAATCCCTTGCTACCTTTGCTTTGCCACATGGTAAGCATGTGGTACATGAGACTCTAGTCCGAAAAAATGGTGTATCCCACCACTAATTCTCTTAAAAACCTACCCCTAAGACTAGATCATCAGAATGCTCAAAAAATGTTTATATTTTCCAAAACTTTTATTATAGTGGTAAGCTTGCAAACCTGAATTTTAGACCTACTAGTGAAATAGCAGCAGCATCAAGTACATTTCTTACTAACTCTCACCCAGGAGAATCAGAGCCACCCTCACCTGTGGCCCTACACATGGGCAGTACATGGGGGTATGGAGTGGTCAGGGACAGGCTAGCCCCACTTTGCACTGAACAGAAGCTGTGGATATTGCAGTCCTACTCATCCTTCTATCTGCTCTAAAGATGGGGACCAGCAGGTTTGGAGGCTTTGGGCTGGCATTTACATTAACTAGAGGTTTAAAGCTTTGAGAGACCGCACATCTGGCTGCACGTGCTCAGCTGACCTCCTCCTAAAATATCAGGGGAGCCTGCCCCATTCCTGTATGGAAGAAGAAACTGCTTTTCTCCTCTCATCCCTCACATCTAAAATACCATGACCTACTGATCCGCCCCCATCCATCCAGAAGGAAGGGTGAGAAGATGCTCAGCTCAGACAGACAAAGCCTGATGCTCCTGCCCTCTCCAGAGAGCCGCAGCATCCCCAGCCTCAGTCTCATGGTGTTGGCAGGGCGGGTGGCTGGGAGCACAAAGACTCCTTTCATGCAGTGTCTGGTGTTGTCTCCTCTCAACCTCTGTTGCAGACAACACAGAAATCTTTCTCAGCAGGGACGTGCACAGGGCATGAATTCTAGTTTTGCCTTATGATTCTGGAAAGGGTGCTGACCTAATTTCTGAAGGGTTTTCAGGGAGAAACATGTGGTCTTGCCCTTTGTGTGCCAAAGTGGCTGGGAGGGACAGCCAAGGGAAAGGGAACTGCCAGTGTTGCTACCCAAAATTGTGCTCACAGAAGGGGAAGGGAGGATTTATGTTCCATGTCAAATCTATTAAAGCTATGGTTTTCTCCCTCCCAGTCTTCTCCATCACTTCTCATTTAAAGATGTGACTCCTTTTGTACTCCTTTTTTCCTGAAGGGAGGCAGCCTAGCACAGTCACAGACAGCTCTGCTGAAGTCTGGCTCTGCAGAGGCTGTGCTCCCAGATCTCATCATCCTGCTTTAATATTCCTGCAGCAAGTGATTAGGAGAAATACTCAAGCTCTAATTTATATACCAATGGCAACAATCTTTGCCCACAAGAACATGAAGCATTAAAAAAAACAGGAAAAGCAAAACCCAGAAACGGCGGCAAGACAGAGCAACCCACTTAAGGCATGAGTCTGCCATGCAGTGTCTTTTCCTGGAAAAGACTGCTGTGACCAGGCAAGGGACTTGCCATGCCCACTTTCACCCTCTTATGCCCCGGCTTTATCTTGGCCGTCAGTTGGTTGTGGTACCAGTCAAGGCTTTCTCTCTGAATAGTGTCTCTGGAAGAGAGAGAACTGTGTTGTAAAAACAGGAAATAGCATGTGAGAATTAGGAATATCAGGTACAGAGCACTTTGTGAAAATTTGCAGATAGTGAGTGAAAAGTGCAAACAACAAGAAAAGATAAAACAGAGCATGGGAGCTGCTTCAGACCATGAGAGAATCTCATTTTTCATACCAGGCACCTCTGTAGTTGCTTCTTTTTGAGCAAGAGAAGATGCTGCCCTGCTGCCCTTCGGCAAAGGGAAGCAGAGCCTGCAGACCAGGGAGGGCAGGACGATGGAGGTTGCACATTGTGCAGCCTGTGGCCATCAACAGTCATGTTCTGCACCTGCATTTGACAAGGGACCTTGGAAACCTGCTGATTCGTGGCTGACACGACAGTCCCTAGAACAGAATAGCCCCCAGGGACAACACCAACACTCTCATGAAGTCAGTTGCCCCACTGCTACCTGCCCTAATGCATGGTGAAGGCTACATTAATCTGGGTCCGGGAATTGTGGTGGGCCAGAAGTGACTTTGCACAAAACTCTGCTGCAGGATCCATTAATCCAAAGGAGTTAGAGGACCATGAAAAGGTGCTCGCAATGATGGTAACCACACCTGCAATGGGAGTGTAATCTGCTTCTGCCAGAATATCTCTGCTGATGGCCAAAGGGCACAGATGAAGTAATGTAAAAGCCTTTAGGCAGTGATTTCTTCCAAGGAAACCCTGAGTGGAGAAGGGTCGTACAGGATGAGAGACACATTTCCTGTCATTTGAATGGAAAATACCTGTTCACACATTGACATAGACAGGGAAAAAGAAATACCTTGGATTGGCCATGAGGTAATGCTATTGCTGTGATGGAGCTTTTCAGTTCTTGATGCCCAGACAGATTCCTCCACAACACATGACTTCCAGCAGACAGTGGCTTCTCATAGAATTTCAAGTGAGCATTGTCTTACGACAACTAGGCTATAACTCTCTAAATAAAAATTATTTCAAATATCTGCTTTCAATCTTACAAATATTCTACAGTCTCTTTAATTCCCCAGCACCTAGGCTGGAGCCTCTTTTTTATTTTAAAATTTAGGTTTTTGGAAATCAAGGTTTTACCTATATTACAGCCTCTTAGTGCTGGTCAATAAATGCCACTGTTTTCAGGTTTAAAACAGAAGGAGTTCTTCAGTGAAAACAGCTGTTTTTTCGCTATCTGTTACCGTGACGGCCGTCTCTGGAGCACATTCACAGTGTGTAACATTTTCACCTTTCAGCAAAGCAGAAGAGCCTCCCAAGAATATCAACCTCCTCTGAATTTTCAGCATAATCCAATGAAATATTTGTTAAATGCCAAGTGCTTCCCAATTTTTTTACATTGCTACATGACTTTTTAGTTCAGTTGTTGGATTTCTTTAAATAGTTTTGAGCCAAATTAAAGTCTGCTGCCATTATGTGCTAGCAAAGGTTTCCTTGCCCCCACAAAAAGGTCGTAATCTATATGGAGAGAAAAGCAGCAGCATGTCACAAGACAAAGGTAATATAACAGAGCATAGTACTCTGATGAGTACATATTAAATGCGTGAAGTCTGATTCACTTTTCATGCTCACATTAAACAAAAATTTCCCAATAAAACTCCAAAATTAGGTACTGCAGATTTACCAGTTCACAGTGGTTTATTTCCATAAAGGGCATTTAGTGCTGCTGCAGGCAGAAAGAAGGCCGGAGTGTGCTGGCCAGGAGGTGTGATACTTGCTTCAGGAAGCGGTAGTGATATAACGGTTAACCACAAAGTCCTTATTCATTCAGATACTGAAGATTACTTTCACCTCTCCATACGCATTATGATCTGTGGGTGTGCCTCGGGTGCATGTTTGCTTAAGATCTAAGGATCCAGGAGTCCAGAGGAGAGAGAAAAGAGGATCAAAAGCTGAGCTCTGAGGAAGAAGCACTGCCAAATCCTGTGTAAAAACAAAGAGGGACAGAGAGAGAGACCAGTGCAGGTGGGTCTGATGTAATCAGATGTGGTTTTGCTTGGTTTGGAGGGGGAGGAGGACGTAAGCAATAGTCAGGAATCACTGCAAGAAGGAATCTGCGTTCTTCTCACTTCTGTACCTATTCAGAGCCTTCAGCTGCTTCTCCCTTGCCAAAGGCATTGGTATTGGGTTTGCAGCTGCCCAGACAGTTGTCCATGCACCATAATTTCATAAAAGGCTGAAGTTATCGGGAGTCTGATATTGCCTCTCTGATCAACCAGAAGCAACCACAATTGGTATTACTTTTCAAAAGCCAACTTGATGTATCAGCTCTCCTCTGTCATACGGCATAGGAGCAGGTACATGCACCATCCACCTTCCCCAAGACCACTTCCACCAAAGCATTACCTGTATATGTTTCACTGTGCCCTTCCTGAGCTACAGCAAAGCTTTCTAGGAACCCACATTGTCACATTGTTATGTACTTTATGGTCCTCAAAGATCCCTCTCTTTTCTCCACAGAAATGCTCTGCCAGATATAGGGAAATTCTTGACCATGATCAAATCCTCTTTACACAAAACCCTGCTCTAATCACGCCCGGCTAAGCAGCACCAGCTGCACTGGGTTCCTCACTCAGCATGGAAACCTGGATGTTTGCGTGATACAGAGACTTCAAGTGGGATTTCCTAGCAGTTGTAGCATCCTAGTGCCCTTGCTCAGACACCCAGGGACTTCCCTGTCTTGCCAGCTCAGACAGGACTTGTGCATAGAAGTGAATTTCACTTTTGAAGACGATTATTAGTAAGAGAATGAATCATAATGCAGGTGGGAAGCCTCTCAGTCCAGCTCTGACAAAAAATTACCCTCTAGAGAAAGAAGTTTCTTCAAAAGAGGCAGTTTTCTCCTGAAGAAAGATAAAGCACTTTGGTGTGACAAGGTAAAATAAAAGTCATCCAGCTACTTGAATATCATATTGGAAGGTTTTTTTAAATTATTATTAGTCAAACACCGCAAGTGTGGTTCCAAGAGCTGAAAATTTCAGGTTACATGACCTAATGACTCTGAGATCCTGAAACCCTGCATGTGGATAAGTAAATGAGGAGGGAGATGGGGATTTGGGCTCTTCTCAGCTGAATGAATCCAAAGTAAAAACCACAAAGAATTCCTGCCTCCGCTTCTGGTATCTATAGTGCTTATGTCACCAGGACTCATCAGTTTCTTCCCCACCAGATCATGTCAGTGGCTTTCATCGCTGGATTCACACATTGTCTGGTTCATATGTGACATGCTGTCTTTAAAATAGGCATTTATGAGTCACCTGCCATTCAGCTGTGGTCTGCAAAAACCACACTTTGAAGACAGAAGACAAAGAAACACTTTTAAAATCCCTGAATCATTTCCCTTGATGCTGTCATTCTTAAGTAGTCTGAAAATGCTGCACATTCTTGGAACTGTGCAGCCTGGTTTAATCACAGTTAGCACACCTAACCATGGTTCAAGGCCATTTTATTTTCCTTTAGGATGATGACTTTGACCAGTACCTCTGGAAGCACAGGTCAGATCTCAGGGCAGTGTGCCCTGCTTATCATTGCTTCCTGCCAGGCTGGAAATCTTCACATGTTCTCCTACTGCAGGAGCTTCTAAAAAGTGGAGATATCAGGGGGCTAAAAAAAGAGGAAAAAAAACCCTCACATGCTCAAAAATGTGAAATTTTGTTCCACTGTTATGTGAAATACTTCTGATTTTCAGCTTGTTTTCACATGGAGATACATTAGAACACACATTTTTAGTACTTGGAGAAAAAAATTTCATGAATGAATTTACTGCCTTCAGCTTTGCAAAAGCAAGCCTTAGTCAGTTTTCCATGGCAGGCATTTGAAGAGCTCTGTGTTACTAATGAGGCCTGCATAGCTTCAGATGGAACAAAAAACATCCTGTAGGTATATAACAGTTTCTACACGTGCCCCCTGAGGTTTAGCATAGCAAGATTTTTGATTTAAACTGATTGAATTAGGTTAGGATCAGGTGGCACTGCCATGCCTTAATGCAACACGATGGTGATTGTGTTGGAGGTGATTCAGTAGAGGCAATAAGCTAACATTCTAATACTCACTCTCTAGTTCCTGTTGTTTTCATGAGCTGAAATTTCAGAGGCACATTTATGATTCCAGTTACAAGACAGCTAGATGAAATTTGCACCTTCATGGGGATCCAAGAACAACAGTACTCCTCTTATGTCCCACTTTCAAACAACTTTTTGAACAGCTTAGTAGTTCTTATTGATTTGGGGGAAGAATCACACCCATCTTTGATATTAATCAGAAGTGAAGCCACTGTATACCTGGTTGCTTACAGTGGACCTGCTAGGTCACAGCACAAATTCAGCCCTAACTACGGCCGTCTTGGGAACATGGTAAAGATGTCAGCTTCCCATTCTGTTCCCAATCTCCTAAATATTCTGGGTGGGATGCAGGGTGCAAGCCAAACTAGAGAACTCAGTCTTTTGCAGGGTATTGAGGAAAATGAACACATCAAGCCAAAACTCTGTTTCCTTTTGCTTGTTCACAGTATTGAGCCATGAGAGAGCAGAGACTTAACACTAACTATGGTGTTATCCTCCTCCCTTCGCATATTACCCCCTCCCCTCAAAACTTCCAAGTGCTCTAAGACTGCTGTAAGCAAAACAGCCCAGGCACAGTTTTTGGGTTTATACCAGAATGTCCTCTGTATGGCTGAATTGAAAGACTGGGTTAAGATGCAACATTGCTATGGGAAGTGAAGTCTGAGGTTGTTGTGGAAAACGGGTTTGCAAAGCTGGGCAATGGATGTCAGTCCAGAAGGCGAACACCTTGGGAATAAGCTTCTCTCCACAGCATGAGGGAGCTGGATCTGGCCACCACCAAGTAGCTGGGACATGAGCAACCCAGGGTTAAGCTCTGCCATGCATGGTCAGACTGATGACCCTGTGCTGCAGAAAAATGGGGCAAGAAGGTGTTGTAACTCTGCCTTGGACAGGCTGGCACAGCTTCTTCTGCTTTAATGGACATTGCATACACTCACCTAAGAGCCCAGCATGACCTGGTGTAGGCTAATGAAGCTATCCATGCTTGCCTTGCCCTGCCACTGCTGCTTCTATTCACAGGTATTTTTATCTTCAGATGTCACAGCAAGAAAGCAGAAAACCAATTGCGACCTTATATATCCTCCCTACAAAACCTCATCACTGCACAAACCCCCTTCATCCCCCCTTTTTTGTCAAGCTACATATAAGTGCCCAGAAGAAGGTGGAATGTATCAGTCTTGCTTCACATGGTTTGGCATTAGCATGTCACCAGTTTATCAGAGGACTCAGCAGAGGCAGGAATAGCAGGTGACTCACAGGCAGTGTGTCTGCACTTTTGTACATCCCTAGTTCAGGTAGTGTATTCACTCACTGGATTTTATGTGTCATGTAAGTGAGAGGGGGGATTTGTCAAAGCTGAATCCACATGGGGCTGGCTGTCAGCATGGGATCCCCACTGCCTCATTTACAGTTCGCTTCCCTTGCTTGTTAAGATGAGTTTTCCGCAAGGCTTTCAACACTAGAAAGGTGTGCTTGCTGCCAGTGCTGGGTACAGAACAGAGATGCTCTGCATGAGGCAGTGCCCTGAAATGGTGGGGTTCCAAGACATGTGTTCTACCTGCCCGTCTGTATTGCTGCATTCATGACACAGAAAGGCAGATATCACAGAGTGCATTGCCCCAGGAGAAACATCTGGGCTGGCATAGCTGTGGCTCACTGCATATGCATGCCCTCAAAGCATTTGTTCAACGGTCCATGCTGCATAATTCATATCCCAATATGTGGAGTCTGATCCAGTCAGCAAACTTGCTTATTAGGGCAGTAGCTGGCACAGGCTGCTGGGAGAATTGCCTTGCAGTCATTGCTTTTCTACATCCCAGAAGTAAAATGGGTCTAAACGACTGGCTTTTCTTACCCCACACCCCACCCTCCACTCCCAATCCCCGTCCCGCTTTTTTCTCCAGTGCAGGAGAACGAATCTTTTCAGACATAGGTGGGATTTCCCAAGGAGTGTCTTGCAATGTGTCAGGTGTTTTGCTGCAGTGTGAGTCATGAATGTCCTGGAGACCTGGCAGCGTAGTCTCTGCCAGCTCTGCAGCTCCCCGCTTGTTTCAGCAGTGGAGAACAGCATGCTATTTTCATTAGTGTCTCTAATTAAATACTGGGAAAATATTCAGGACAAGCACTAAGGCACCCAGCCATAGTTTGGGTACTAGCACATGTTTTCCCATGCTCCGGGGAAACCTAGGGCTGCAGAGGAAATTCCTTTGGTTGGGGAGATCCCTCCATGTGATAGGGCAAAGCCCTGGGCTGTCCCCTGGAGCTGGAGGAATCCAGCTTGCTCAACAGTGCCCTTCTGCAGTGCCTTGCAGGGCCTCTCACCTTTCAGTGCAGACAGACTCCTGTCAGAGCCTACCACCCTGCTGCCAGAACAGCCAGAGTGCTGGGCCTCCATTTTCTGCTTGAAACACTCCTGTGATGTGATCTCTGCAGTTTTTCCATTGTCCCCATCTGCAGTTTATCTTGGTGTCTACAAGAAATTATTTGTTCACACCTAGTTCATGGACCATTTTGCCAGACCAGTGTGTGCACCTGTATCTGACTGCCTGTAGACACCACCTTCCCTCACAGCACTTCTACAGATACCAAGTGACCTGCTTTAGTGACCACATACCTGGTGCCAGAGGGGCCAAGCACACTGCTCGCAAAACACAGCCCACAGTAAGGCAAGGAATCGGCATGAACACCTCTTATTTTCCCAATATATGTCACTCAAACCTCTTCTGATTGTGGCTATTTTTCAAAATATAGTGTGAGGAGAGATAGGATCAAGCATGGCTTTAGAGTGTGGTCCAAGTCACATAACCTTAGATTTAACAGTTATCTTTGGAGTTAGTGTTAAACCTATGCCTTGCCCAGCCACTGGTCTGCCCTGTACCTTTTCCAGGCATATGCAAATACCTATAATGGAGGCAGAAGATGCTCTTGCCCCCACCAAACAGCTGCAGCTCAGAATATGGGCTTGAGCTCACATTTCATTCCTTTCCAAGTGGATCACCAGCTTTTTCTGCACTGAGAACCAGCCTCAACAAGTTTTGACATTGTTGGACTTCCTTGAGCCATCCCACAGTTATACATGGATGTATTTTCTTTTTTTTTGTTTTTTGTTTTGGTTTGGTTTGTTTTTTTGTTGTTGTGGTGGTTTTTGTTTTTACCTTTCTCCTAAGCTGACATCTGCCAAGACCAGCTCAGTTTTATATACTCATATTTTTTTGCTCTGGTTGCAGTTCTCCAGTCAGCAGAGAAGACTGCTGGATACTTGAATGCAAGGTGTCATCCTTGAAATCACAGCCCCACATTCAGTGCACAGCAGAAAGCCTGTGTAAATACACAGTGAACTGTCCCATTCCATCCTATATATTGACGTGGGTAGTGTCAGTGTGAACACAGATACCCACCTGGGTAGGTAGGAGTGGGCAATGACAGCACACCGTTTTCGCTTGACTGGCTTCTATATTCTCCGATGAGCACCATCTCTTCTGTTTGAAAAGTTGCTTGACCATTTTCTCTGCAAAAACAGGGCAAGGGAGTAGGCACCCAAACATTAGTTGTTTCAGCAGACATTTCCACATCTTTGCTCAAATCTCTCTTTAGTGACAGTGTCATTGGTAATGCTTGAGTCATGGGTAATGTTCCTGCAGGTGACTGAGCTATGGGAGAGCTACCTCCTCCAGGGCTACAGCAGGCAGGACAGGGATCCCTTATGCTTGATATCTATTTCATCCAGAGTCACCAGAGGGAAACTTGCACCTCCTGGTGTGAGTCAGCTTATGCTAAGATGGGAGTAGGGGGCCAAAATTCTTTTGCATTAATGGTGCAAGAGTTTATTTGTAATAGAGCATCAAATATACCCTTTATCATTGAAAATATTTGCTGTTGAATAATGTTTACCAGGAAGGAATGTCTGAGGAGGATGTTTCTGGGAGACTCAGAGCCATGAGGGGAATAAATTTGTTACATGCCTACCTATATCAGTTGCTGTAAGCATCTGTTTCAAACAGCACAGTATGGAAGAGGTGCCTTGCCCCCATCCTTGCAACAGCAAAAAGAGCAGAATGACATTCTTTGCAGTGCTAAACCTAGGAATGGAAGGTGTGAGAGTATCAAGGTGATGACATACAAAGCACAAAGGAAGAAACCTTGTAGGACCAGGGAAAATGATGATAGAATGCCCCAGCCTGAAAGAAAAGCACCCGTGTGTAGCAGCAAGATGATTGGGAGTGCAGGGAGTTACTCAGAGGAAAGGTGTGACTTGTGATAAAGAAATGTGATGAATATGACAAACTGCAGTCAAAATACAGTTGACAAGGGGGTTGGTTCTGCAGACCTGTGAGAGACGTGGGCTTAGCAGGGACAGAGTGAGGCTGCAGACACGCCGGCTCCGCAACCTCTTCCAGGCCCTTCCCAGAAGCTGAGCACTGCTTTGGGGAAGGATTTTGTTACAGCTTAACTATTGGAAAGAGAGGTGATCCTTAATGCCTTTCTCAGTCCCTGATAGGGAAAGGAGTGAAGATTGGAGGTAACATGTTTCGGGGTGTGGGTGCAAAAGCTGGCAAAATTAATATGCTGCTCACGCAACCGCAATGACAGCCCATTGCACTCTGCCCATAGGATAGGATGGTGATACAAAAAGCACACTGCTATTAAAATGCTCCAGCAAATGTGAATTGAACAAGGCTTTGAGCTGCAGTGTTGGCAGTGAGTCCTGGGAGAGGGGTGCTCAAGAGGTGTCAGTCCCTTTACCACAGCTACTGCTGCAAGCTCTAGGCTTGCACAGGGTCCCCACTGACATCCAAGAAACTTGTTGACCATTACATATGAACGTAGGATTAACCAGCTTTCATCTTTTCTCCAATTTGATAGTTTTTAAGATGGTCAAATATTACTGCCAATGACTTGGTCAGAAACAAAAAACATACTGAATCGGAGTTTTGCTATTTTGTTCTATAGTTATCCGAGCCTGCTCTGCTCTCTCTTCTTTTAAACTGCAAAAAGTAAAGAAAAGAAAGGAAAAGAAAAGAAAAGAAAAGAAAAGAAAAGAAAAGAAAAGAAAAGAAAAGAAAAGAAAAGAAAAGAAAAGAAAAGAAAAGAAAAGAGAAAAGAAAAGAAAAGAAAAGAAAAGAAAAGAAAAGAAAAGAAAAGAAAAGAAAAGAAAAGAAAAGAAAAGAAAAGAAAAGAAAGGAAAAGAAAAGAAAGAAAAAGATGATGCAGTATTTTACCACTCTTGTCTGCGCAGCCAGCCTCTGTGAATCCCTCCTGACCCACTTGCTCCTCCTGCAGCTAGGGTGAACACACAAGCAACAGGACTGTGAGCTTGCTTCGTTCTTCTTAACTGAGTGTTAAATTCAAGGTCTATTATTTAAATCATCAAAATGACATCACCTGCTTGATCCTTGAGACTTTCCTGACCATCCCAATATGGAGTGTATAAAATAGTTTTAAAGTCCAAGCAGAGTTCATTCTATTGCATGATTTCCCCATGGTTCTGCTTATGTGAGCTATTTTAAGGAATGTCTGAGCTGCGATCCTTACATATAACACCGGGACATCTTGGCTTGCACATGTGAGCGTGTGTGTTTTTATAATTACTTGTGTATATACTTTTATAATTACTTGACTGCTACTCCTCCGCAGCAGAGCTGGAGGTGTGATACCAGCCATAGCAGTGCATAATCCCCCACCATAGCTTGCCCGGCTGGCAGAGGTGAGTTTAGTCAAAGCCTGCAGGACTTGCATTGCAGCTGTCAGTAAACATTCATATGTTCCTTGTTGTTGACACTTTTGGAAGGAAACTCCTTTCTTATTGACAGTGTGACCAGACGTTCACTCCTGGTAACTGCTTCAGTTGCTCCAGGTAGACTCCCTAGCGTGGGCCCTAACAAGCTGTGCAGGGCAGCTGTTTTCTGCTTACTGCAAATACTCCACGAGAGAAACATACCCGCCCATAAACCCACACAGGGCTTCCCATTCTCACAAGTAAAAAGGAGATGTGTATAAATACACGTATAGGTGTATATATAGCATAGATTATTTCACATGTCTTTCAGTGACAGAAATATAATAAGATTTTCTACGGTACTAGTTTCAACACCTCACTAAGCAATAATGATTTCTGCACCGCAAAAGCTTTTTGGAAACCCTTAACTCACAGACATCTATAACAAACTTCAAGCTGAACTAAAACTTGTTAGCTGGTGTAACACAGCAACCCACCACCCTGACATGGACATGGCCACTCAGGGTAAGCAGACATTAATTTCTGTCAGTTTCGGAGGAAGTTGCTGCTTGGTGAGAAGAGATGATAAAATAAGTTGTACGTGAACTAAAATAGGATCCCAATCTGCACTGTCCATGGTTAATCAGTTCACCATGCTGTTCACCAGGGCCTGACTTACTCTACACAAGCTGGCCTGTAGACGTTCCTCCAAGGACTTTTTTACCTCCATGTCCCAGGACCATGACAGTAGGAAGTCTCCCCCTTGCCTTGTGGACCCTTTCTCTCAACACTTGCTGGAAGCAGAGCTTTACCCCTACCCTAAGGGTGCTCTCAGCATCCCTCCATCCACCATCATGCTCTGTATTCAGATGCTCACTGGGAAATAATTCCTCAGCCAGGATTATGCCACCCTGCACTGTCCTGCCCCTTCCATCAGCCTTCCCCAAGGGATGCCCAGGTGGGAGGTGGGGGTAAGACAAGCAGTGAAGCCAGGCATCTTCACAGAGCAGGTCTGGGAAGTTGGGGGCACCAGTGGCTGGATAGTCTTTTATCTTTCTGTAACCTGCCTCATGAATAAACTCGGGCTTTTTAAGCTATGAATTAAGGGATCCTTAGAGGCTCTGTGCTTTTTTCTCAGAAGCACAGTTATGTTGCTGTGCGAGCCTTGCTGCAGATGTCAAGGTTGTGTTTTCAATTGTGTGCTTGTTTCCTCCTCCTGGGTAACCTTCACTTCACTTTGAACAGTGCACTCGCCTGTTCTCACCTACCCCTGTTACCTACAGCAAGAGGCACAGATTTTGTTTACTCCTCTTAGACAACCAGCTGTTCTCTCCAGAGCTTTGGCATAAGAGTAGCAGTGGATCTGCAGATGCATTCTCTCCTTTGCTTGTGACAGAAGACAATATGATGGAGCCCCGCTTCCCCATCGTATTAATTATTAATGAAGCTGAACACTGGAGCACTTCAGCTGAAGCAGCACAAAGGAGAAAGGAGTGATTCATACCTGCTCTCGCTAATGCTTTCAGGGTAATTCACTGGCTTTACAGTGACACACAATTCACCTTCTCTCTCCATTTTTTAAAATCAGGGAGAAAACTCTACCCTGTTAGAGGAAATTTCAGCTTATCAGAGGCAAAGTAGTCTATATATAATTCCATCAGGCCATGTACAAAACAGCCCCACAGCAATACCTGAAATGCAATATGGGGTTTTGGATATGAAGCCTGTTTCAAAGGAGGTTTTTCACCTATTGATCTATTTTTCACAATAATATGCTGCTTTATACTGAATTGAATGTGTAGAGAATAGCCTGTGCTCAAAGCAGCATTTGCCGCCTGCCATGAACACACAGAATAGCTTTGCAGCAGCTGGTGACGAGCCCAGCCACTGCTCCACAGTGCCACACCAGCAGCATGGCAGCAGGTTGTGCAGCCCAGGGTCGTGGTGCATCCAGCAGCACCTCTGCAGTGAGGGTCCCCACGGGCACATGACCTGTGCCCAGAAAGCAGTGAGAACCCACTGCCTGATGCTGGGTAGCTACTGAGAGGGGACATGCAGGCACTGGGATTTTACCTCCAGTCTTCCTTAATCCAGCATGTTAGAGGAAACTTGGGTACCATCATGAGGATACCTTTTGTGAAAAGGAGCCAAACTCTAACAACTGTTACCCAGAAAAAAGATGCTGTTGGTGCTGTCAGGGAGGGCTGTGACTACAAGGAGAGCTGCAGGACTCTGTAGAGAGGTGGCAGAAAATTGCTCAAAGGTATCTTAAAATAAACCTCCAGACTTTTGAGGTTGACTGAGGGTGAACAAGAGTATAGGCAGCCCAAAACATTACCCTGCTTGCCACGCCACCTCCCCACTCACCACCCCTGCACAACATTGAGCTTGCACTCAGTTGTGATTTTCACTGCTCACCAAGCATGAAGCCCTGAGGATTTTTCCAGACCACTAACCTGCCATCAAACATCTTTCATCACCACCCATGCTTCCTCCTGCCTGGCAAACAGCTCCTCTGAAGCAGGTGAGCTCCAGCACTGCTGCTGCAGCCATCTTGTGGGAAAATGCTGGGACCATATCGTTGCCTCGGCTGCCAGAGTCCTGGAATCAGAAAACCCAGCAGATCGGAGGCTTGAAACCAGCTGAGTCAGACACGAGGGCTGAATGGATCTGCAACAACGTATTTTAAAAAGGGATCCCTGATTTTCTCTTTGGACAGGCCCATATCAGTGAGAAGCACTGGCAGGTATTACTGTTTATAAAACTGGGGCTTGCACAGGGAATCTTGGTGGGCAAAAAAGGGACAATGCTATCAAATGTTTCTAATAAAGAGTGAGTTTGAGAGTTTCTTTGCCTACCTTCGGGAAAAATAAAAACCCCACACCACAAACAGTTCAGTCACAAGTCATGCTGCTGAAGGCTTTTTCAGTTTGGACACTCCAATGGATAAATTGTTTCAATATTAATGGTGTTCGTTAATACTAATTACTGACTATAGAGAAGGACACTAGGAGATACCCTGGTTCTTATGGCTCCCACAGGATGGCTACTGTGGCCCTGCTGGGGACACTGCCTGTCACCACATCTACCATGGCCTTGTAGTGCTGTCGAGTGTTGCAAATTAGAGGGTGCAGTTTGCTGCAGCATAGCACCCCACTCCTATTTTGGGAAGAAATATTTAAAGACCCTTTACATTTACAGACCTCTCCAGCCCATGCTGCCTGCCTCCAAGCGAGGGGGCAGTGGGGGCAATGATGCTGCAGGGTGACCCACAGGAGCACAGCAGCTTTCCCCCCAGCTGTGTCTGCCGCTGCAACCTGGACATGCAGCCTCAGGCCACTGGCAGTTTTCTGGGGTACCCATTTCTCTGGGTACCCTCCCTTCAGAGAGGCTGGCACCCCTAACTACGCATTGCATTTAGCATTTACCCTGGCTGAGCCCAGGAAAGTCTGCTGCAGCACTATGAAAGCAGAAGACCACCTGCACAGCCCAAAACACCAGTATACAGCAGCCTCAGATCACAGTGGGGTTTTTTGGTCGAATCTGGTAGGTCTTTAACCCTTTCCAGAGCAGCAGAGTGTCTGTGATTAAAACATTCCTTGAGGGAGGTTTCGTTCCTTGGTTTCTCCCCTCCTGTTACCAGTTCCTCCAGCTCCTCCACAGCTTTTCAGCACTAAAGCCCAGGTGTCTACAGTACTGGGGGACTTCAGAGATCAGAAGACACAACAGGAGGTTGCATCTCTGCTAAGAAGTGTCAAAACCCTGGGCCAGATTGCAATCTCCATTTCAAAATTCTTCTCACTGTTTTTCTATATGTTTCCTCAAAGCGTTTCCCCTTTCTTGTTCCTCACTTGTGTGTTTTCTGAGGGTTTCGTACCTGACTTCAAGGCAATCCCAGGCAGACCATTTTATCAGTTTCATTAGCCAATTGCACTTGAGGGTGTCATTTATAAAAGTAACCTGCAAAAATGTAGAGGCGTTACAGAGATAGTCTTCTCCTGAAAAAACACACTGGCAAACAAGGAAAAAAAGTACCACCCAGCTGTCACTCATTGTATCGGAAGCACGATCCTTCCACATACAGACACTGAATTGTTTAATGAAAGGGAAGTGTACCGTATGGTGACACTCACCACCCTGTGCCTCTCCCCACACCTCAAGACACCCTTCCCACAGCCACCTGGGTCTGGGGGTAGGGAGGAAGATCACTCCAGGTGGGCATCTGCATCTCGCATTTGGGTACAATCATGCTTCTTACATGGACAGTACTTGCCAAGAAAATTAGGCCTCCAGCAAAGCAGCTCTTTCCTCAGGGGTCCAGGAGACAGTTGCTAATTATAAAAAGTGGAGTCCCTGTTCTCACCACCACCAGGAAACCCAGGTTGAGCATCAACACCAGCTGCCTACATGGCTGTCTTGTAATATTTGAACCTGTAGCCAGATTTTATCACATTTAAGGTCCTAAATTTCTAATAGTTTCTTCAAAACAAACAGCCAGCTGGAGGAGAAGACCTCATGTGTCTCTTACTGTGCAGGGGTAGGCTCAGCTGGGAGTTCACAAGTTCAGAGTCAACACCAGAGCAGAAGAAGAACAGTCTCATAATCTCTGTGCCTTCACAGAAATGTGCAGCTGCTGTTCGGCGAGGGTTCATCTTCTACTGAGGAGGAGCCCATGGGAGTGTACAAGGTGAGGTGCTGTCACTCTCACATTGTCCTGCTGCCCAGCACAGTGCTCTGGCATGTCTCTGGACAAATTGCAAAAGTTTCCTCTCCTGCCAGCCAGGGAGAGTTTCTTCCAGTGCTAGCAGTGGAGAGCGCTTCCTGCAGGGATCTTGACATGTTCTCACCCGGAGAGTGAGAAACTGAGGGAAGAAGCCAGGCCATACTCCAGCTGTAGGTTGCGAGGAGTGTTTAAGCACTAAGCACATCAGGCAGTCTCCAAGCTCCTTAATAAGAGAGGTAACTGCCTCTTAGGGATGGGGGAAGAGGTGGCATGTGAGGCACAAGCTCCAGAACCTAGTGCAGTACATCACTGGTGTATGTGGAAGTGAAAGGCACTTGAAAATGCGCAGATAAGTCTGTGCACACAGCTGAGTAATCCCACAAGAGCAGAAAACAGGAGCCTGCCTCCAAGAAGCGCACCCATCCCTTCCTGTGACAGAGGCATCTTCTTCCCTGCTGGACACAGCCATGTTGACCAACACAGTGAAACGACCCAGCTATTGACAATGGGAGAAGGCAACCCAAACCCAAGCATTTGTTTTGGTAAGAGAAAGAAGCAGACCAGCCTGATTTTTTTGGATGCCCTCACCCCACTGACAGCACAGCTGATGAGGGCTGGGCTAGTTCAAAACCACGGTGGGGAGGCACATTACAACACACTGACTCTGTTCAGCTGAGGAAAACAGAGCCAACGCCGTGCTGCTGACACAGGGCGACACACAACTGCTGCCACGAATAGCACAATGCAGCGGTTGGAGCACTGTAGCACTATGTCTCCTCCCCATGTGCCTCCCAAGCCCAGGGCTCCACACTTGGCATTGGGAGGGATTTGACTGCCAGCACCACTAAATCCATCAGTGTCCTCTCCCTCCTACAAGCATGTGGGGAAGGAGCTGAACAATGCAGAAGATTAAATGGGACTATCAGCTCAAACTGGAGGCTGTTGTTAGCAATAGAGGCAGAAAGCTATTTTGCCTGCAGAGAAAATACTTTTTGCTCTTCTGCAATTTAAAGTCCTACTGCTTTATGGTTCGAAAATTCTGGTAATAGAGAAAGCCCTTCCAAAGAGCACTTCCCTCTCCTTCACTCCACACCCCCACCCCCATTTGCACAAAGGAGCAGCCCATTCTCATGCAAAGCTAAATCAAAGTGAATTGTACATATCATTAAATACCTTTAAGGTTAGGACATGTGGCACTAAGCAGCATGTGTGGCTTCCAGCACATACAGAACATCACTCAGTTTTAAGAGTGCACTTCCCCATGTTGTGGTCCCCAGCTAGGTACCTCCAATCACAAAGAGTGAATACAACCAGCTGATGCAGCTGCTTTCTCTTGCAGCCTGAATTTGTGCAGCCTGTACTTGTCGCATGTCAGCTTCCAGTGATTTGGTTCCCTTGACGGCAGCTGGCTTTGCCTGCTAGACAAAAAGATAGGCCGAGTGACTATCACATTTCTGCCTTCATATGATCAAACCACATCTTAACCTTCTCTTGGGTAAGATAAACAGGTCCCATTTCTTGGATCCTGCTAGACAGCAAGATTCCAGGTTGTTAACTTATTTTCCCGTTGCATTTTCTTCCCCCTCAAACGCCAATCTCCAAACATCACTAGCAAACCTAAATCACTACCAGTACTGAAAGTTGTTTGAAGTGTTACATTAACTCCTTCTTAAACACGTTTTTACCCCGTTTACAGGCACAGCTTTGTAAGGAACATTTCTCTGCAGCTGCCATCAGCACAGCAGCAATGCATACGTGCTGTATCACCAATTCCTTTTCTCGCACCTGATAAATGTGTCCCACATCTTTAACCCCCAATGCATGTAGTTATTAAGAGATATGCTACCCCGGCTTATGGAAGGGAATGAAAGAGGGAAAGTGAGAGAGCAAACAAGATTGCTTTGAAATGGGGCTAGGGCTGCTGTTTTGTTAACTGCAAGCTTTGTCTGCGTCACACATGCAATAAACAAACACAATTTTAAAACTCCACAGAGCGCTTCTGTTCTTTCCACACCAAGGCAAGGATCCTAAATACCAGAACCGTTTTATGAGGGGCCCTGTAACAAACCCAGGCGCCTGGATTGTAAAGGCAAGAAAGCTGTACATGAGCTGATGCTGCTCATTTCATCAGAGAAGGGGTGTTGCTCAGTGTCTGTGCATAGAAGTGATCCATTATATCAAGTAGGCTTTGTATCAGGCTTCAACCAAGACCACAGTTTAGGTCTATCCCTGGCGACCATCAGGACAGCCAGTGTAAGCTGCTAATCACGGTCAGAATGCAGAGAGCTATGCACAGCTCTTAGTTTTGTTAGCACTGTAGTCAGTCAAGGTTTGGAAAAGTTAGTAAGATATTTGGACAATTAGTTTTCCGGAGAGTTTCAACTATCAGAAGGTACTGAAGGTTTTAAGCCACATTTAACTGTTTCTGTCTAGCCCCACATAATGATGGCTCATAGCTGTTTGTCCTAGGCCAAGTCCTACACACGTACAACACACATGCCAACTCTACTTTTGATTGCATAACCTGTATTTTCTTTTCCAGCCTTCTTCAGATAAACAATGGTCTCTGTGGCATATTAGAGATGGTGATAGTGTAGGCATTTTAGTGCTATGGATGCAGGAGGGGGACTGGGTGAGGACTGTGGGAGTGAGAAGTTCAACATTTGGAGGTAACTGTACAACTTGACTGCTGAGTTTCTGATCTGCATTTGCTGTCTGCACAACTCATCAGCACTAGACAGTTAATTCTATCTGGGGCCACACTATCTTCCCCCTCTCATTAAGGTCTGTTTACCCAGGTAAGACGTTCTCATCCTTCCTCTCCTCCCATGCTCCCAAGGGCTTGTTTAGCAGAGATAGTCATCACACATTATCAGTCTTTAAAGCTTTACTAAACTCTGCATCATATCAAACAATTTTTGACTTTCTAAATGTTCATCTTAAACACATATATTGTTCTTACACCACAATGACTACAAGGACCTCAAAATACTTCGTGAGAAGGAAAAAAAATACAGCTTTGTACCTGGGGAACTGAGACAGACAAACTCAGTTCTCCTAATGTCCATACCCAAGCTACAGGACTGCCTTTGATGAGATTAGTTTTGTTGGAGGGTATTTCTCCCTACCCAGCTTTTGCTCCCCATTCGTCACTCTGATGTGTGTTTGGACTTCCTATCCACCTTTATTACTTTTGCAGATTTCTCAACCAGTTTGACATGAATGACCTGGAGATTTTCATTACCCTATAAAGGCTTTTAAAACATCTTTGAACTTTTGCTCCCCTTTCTTTTCCACCCCCCTTCCCCACCCCCACCCCCCTGTAAAAACTAGGCCAAATTATTTACAGCTGGTAGTGAAGTTGGGCTGGTCATCCCAGTAAACACTCTGTGTGCTAGCAGCTCTGACTTTTGCTTTTAATGCAGCAGAGAGATCAAGCAAACAAAGCTGCAGCTATTCAGACTATTTGTCTCATTAGGACATAGAAGAGTCATTCATTCAAAAATATATCCAACTCCTATAGCAGCAGATGGCTGCAGTGAAACAGGGGATTCATTTTGGTTTGCTCTAAAACTTGCCAATTCTGATGCATTATTGCCATGCACAGAGACTGACAAAGTGCTGTCAAGAGGATGCTGGAAGCAGTAGACTAACGCTGCCAGCTTCAGGCTGGCCACATCCACAGCTGTGGTACCTGAGCTCCTTACTGAAAAGGCTTTAGTGGTGCCAACAAGAATTTGAGATTCCTGCTTCCCTTCGTAATAGCCATGGTACATGCAAACCATTTTCCCATTAGGGCCATTGGGAATGTGTAAGGACAAGACTGCCAAGAACAACAGGCACCATCTGGTTTATCCACCCCACTGTGCTCAGTGCATCTTCCCAGCACTTTCCCTTCCCCCATAAGGTGTGGTTAAAAAGGAGTCCTAACGAATGGTACTCCTTGCTACCTAACACCAAATCCTAAAAAGAATCTAAGACACTTAAGGAAAAAACAGACGTAGAATTTTTTTTTTTATTCAGTCAGAAACTATTTTCAGTTAAGCAAACAAGCAACTTCCCAAACAATAAAATGCTCGCTTACCAAGGAGAGGGGCATGAAAGCCACTTTAAGAACTGGACCTATATTAAGACCACATTTCTTCATGACAACACTTGCCATTCACTAATTTTATTTTGAAAAACAATTTATCATCCATTTAGAGTTGAGGTTATCTGGTCAATATTTATCTCTAGTTATCTTTTCCTTTTTTCCTTGTGGTGTCCCAGTGAATTGCTCCTCTAGGCAATCAGTAGGCTTCTAGTTTCTTTAAAGCTGAAGTTTTATTTTCTCACGATGGGCTGCTTTTGCCATTGAAGCCAATGGTAAAATTCCCTGAAAACTAAGATTGGATGCCTTTCGATATAACTGTATAGCACCTTTGCGGATTAGTCTTCTTTATGAAATACGACATTTGACTTTTCTGATTTGCCTCCACATTTATTTTGTATTTTCTATGTAAAACAGCATGATGACAAAAATACAGTAATCAAATTATTCTGGAAATACTATTTCTCTTAAGATATCACAACTATGGGATGTATGTAAAAAAAATTAACTTGCAAAAGAAAATCAAATACAGTAAGTAGGCAGAATCAATCCATGCTTTTATTTCCATTGCATATAAAATTTCATATGAAGGTATCGATGTACAGTACTATCCCATAGGCTGTAAGAGAGGCTAAGAAACGAGACATAGTCATGTGCAATGTTCACACAAGTTGCCACTCTCAAGACATACCCAAAGGAAAAATCAAATTAAAATAAAAAATTGCTCAGGATTTTTGTTGTTTTAGTGTCCCTTTTATAATGTTTAAAACAAAAGCAATCTATTTCCTTTGGGCCAGGGCTGCTAAAAATCTACAGTTTGTGTCAAAAAGGAGGCTGTTTTTCTTTGAAAAAGAATGTCTCCTTTCACAAAGAAGTCACATGCTACAGGGGCTGGGCATCGCTGGAATGGAGGAGAGGTATTTACCTCACTCTGGCAATTCACTGAATACTGGCTCTAAGCAGCCTGGAGCAATGTGACAAGTCAAACAGCAAGAAAGAGATGCTCAGTCCAATCTGCAAATCTAATGCTAATGTTATTAAAAGATCTGAAGATTTACCACTCTCCTGTAGGTCTAGTGCTTTATGCTGTACACGCCTTTACAAAGTCTTCAATACATCTCTATAAACCAAAACTTTGGCTGCTTAAAACACTAATATTGGTGTTGGAAAGCATTTCCAAGATTAAAGTTGTCTTTTGTCCTGCTTTACAGATTCTGCTTGTACAGAGATAGTCTGCTACTAAATAAAGAATGGATATTCCACATCTGTAAAAGTGTATGAGCTATACTCTCTTAATTCTGATTATTCCATTTTCCAATATGCATTAAAATCAAACGCATATTAGAAATCCTTTTCAAAGCTGTTCCAGTGTAATTCGGTGCTGAAATACAGCACCAATTGTTAAATTTTTTTTAGGAGAAAAAAATGGCTGCACTAATCCCCAATGATAGCCTGTAAAAAGATAATCAGAGAGGCAACACAATCAAATTGCCAGAAGTCTCGAAAAACTTGAACTTCCACTATGGTCATCAATGAAAGCTCATTGCAGTATCACACATATTGGCTCATACGAGTAACCCCATCAGTTAGCAACTAAAAATACAGTAGAAATGCCCAGCCCTATCCCCATAGCTACTTTACTTTCAAATGCAGCAAAACACAAGAAAATATTGTTTGAAGTTAAGGCACAGCCCTGGGACCAAAGACCTGCAGCTTTTTTAACTGATATATCTTTATGTATTTTATACTTTTCTTGAATCTTCCATAAACAAGCTCTAAGGTGACATTGAATATATTACAGGAGAAAAAATGTACAAGGAATATGTATACACAATAATCATTCTCTCACCAAGAGTTTCCAAATACAGCAACACCACCCTGACAAGGATGATGTTATAATAAGAACTGATAATTTACAATTAACATTACATTATGTACATTACAATAAATACATGGTTGTAAACAGAGACAAACAAGACTGTATTATAGGTAAGGTCATTTGGTGAGAAAAATGCATGGCACAAATAAAATAAATAATGCAAAGAACTGTAAAGCATTCTGTAAAATCCATTTCATTCAAGTTTTTTAAACTTCTGAATGCTATTTGTTCTATCTATATTCTTTCATTATAGTTTTTTAATAACACAGAACAATTTAAGAATTCAAATACAGCATTATTGAGTACAGTAACTTGCAAGCTAAAGTGTACTGTTATAAGCAAGGTGAATTTTCTTTTTTCCCCCCACTCAATACCCACTCACTGCATTTTCTTATGGCAAAAATATTCAGAACACATAAAGCCACTTGTAGATTTTATTGTTTTAAAGCAATGTGTAATGCTAAAACACACTTTGGCAAAAGAGGAAAAAAAGATTGTACAGTGCGTTATATCCCCAGCTCTAAGAAATGATAAAATTTTATCTTATTTGATTGTCCACATATATGAATGTATCTCTCACAATATGGTATTATTCTTTTCATTTACTTTCAGTTAACACAGGTACAAAACTTTCCAGGTCCCTATTTGTTATTTTGGAATTTATATTGCTTTTCCATTACTAAGGTTCCAGGCACTCTTGGGGATTGAAAGATTTTTCGATGAATCAGGGTCAGAAAGAAATGATGAACAAAACAAAGAGAGTCAAAACCCGGAAAAATCCTCATGAGCTCTCTTCTTTCTCTTTCTTCCTTCAGCATCTTCTGCACTAAGGCCCTGGGAGGGCTAAAGGTAGAGAAAACTATGACCTGGATACTGAAGAATGAAAAATGCATTTAAAAGCTGAATTATTAGCCAATCATTTTAAACAGGTTTTTATTCTAGATCTCAGACACTTAAACCCCACCCTGTATTCATATCTGCATATTTACTACAAAGTGAATCCAAAGGGGAAGTAATGACTCTTGCTATCTTCTTTTGTTAAGAAATCATCTTGATGATAGTGTCATTTTACCAGAATTTTAGAGTGGGAGTCTGCTTTCTTCTCTAGGCAACTACTTCCCATCTTCTAAGCTCAAAGCTACAATTGTAACAAAGATTAAAGTCAAGGAAATAGAATTCCTTCTTCTTTCATGTCACCAAACATCAGTAGTGGAAAATGACAAATACAAAGTCCTACCTCCCTTCAACTTTCCAAGTTACAGAAGCTTTCAGTACCAATCAAACTGAAAAGCAGAATTCCGTTAGCAGAAGCTGCATAAAGGATGAAAAGATCTGAGATTGAAATAACATGGAGTAAACTACAACTTTCATGATACATTACTTATTTACTTAAAAACATAAGAAGAAAAGACTGACCTGGATCTTTTTACAACAAACACATTATTTTTATGTTGAACACATCTCATATTAGCAAATGGTTTAACTAGATAGCTGACAGATAAAAAGTTAAGAGAGTCAAAATTGGAAATATTACAAGGCTTTTGTTGCCAGAACAAATATTCCATACATTGTATTAGACCGTTCTGATTTAGTAGTCTTATAGCTTCCAGTCAAAAATGGTCTGGAAACCATGTTTCAGAGGGATGAATTTTATTAGTATAACAGAAGAGTTGCTCTTGTATTAAGACAAGAATTCATTAACTCTCTTATGGGCTCTAGACCTGAAAATCCTCATCTTAGTGCTCCCAGTTGGTTTCACTAGGACCACTTCTTGTAGTAAGAAAGAAATGGCAGGATCAAGTCAGTATGAGGGCAAAAGGACAATATAAATTTCTCTTGGTTTGGGAAAATTGTGATGAATAACGAACAAACAAAGAAATGAGTTTTGTGTAACATGAAGGATATTAACGAAACTCACTAATATATAAAATAATAGACTTTTACAGCTCAATATTACCATGAGATTCTAAGGTGCAAAAAAACCAAGAAGGAAAGGAAAAAAATAACTAGAAGTATTATCCAGTGTAGCACAGATTTGTACTGAAAAGTTGCAAGTACTTGCAAGTTACTCTTTGGAAAGAAAAAATAACCAGCAGTAGATGAAGTCTCAAAGTGGTTTTCTTTAAATATAATACCTTGGTACATTTAATAATAAAAGTAAGCTCTACAAAAGATCTCTCTTACGCACTATACAAAATTCAGAGGTTAATGCAACCCACCGGGTCACGCTTTTTTCAGTCACGTAACAGGAAGACTTGAAATTAGAAAATTACACAATTTCCAAAGCTCATCTTCCTATTGGTAACAGAATCCTGTTGTGTCCCATCATTTATGTGCATTTGTTTTCCAGTAGGAACCTCGGTTCATTTTCTGTCTGCTTCCTTTCACGATGAACATTATCCAATGCTTTGCTTGCAAAATACAATGAATTCAAAAACTATCAAAGCATACCAGCATTCGGTTGGTAGGTAGTACTCCTCTGAAAACACTTGCTTTAGCTAATCAAATCTGCCAAATGGAGAGCTTATTGAAATGTAGTTTATGGATTATATCCCCTTTCTGATGCCATGAAGGTGAAAATTCTGGTTACAATATTCCTGAGTGCCAAACTGAGTCATCAAGGTCAGTTTTGATCAACAAACGTCCTGGCAGATGACAGTGAGTTGTGACCATGGTTGTAGCATATGGCATACACTTCAAAAACCATTACCTATTAATAAAAAAAACAAACAAAAAAAACACCAAACAAAAAAGAGAGAGAGGAAAAGAAAGGGAGAGGGCAAGAGAGAAACAGACTGCATCTTCATTGTTATGTATCAGCAGAATGGTCTTCTACCACACACGGTTCTGCCTGGTTCACCTCCTCTTCTTCTTCTTCCCCTACTTGCTCATCAAGAGGAATTTCAGTGGATTCTGAATCCTGGGTGCAAAGAGTCTTGGAGTCACTGCAGCTGGTGTCTTCTTCTACTTGACTTCCACTGTCCTTTTCGGTGTCTGACTCACCATCTTCCTCCAGTGTTAGTTCAAACTGGAACTTTTCATTTTGGCCCTGCTTACTCTCTCCCTGGTCATCAGGTGCAGGAGAGGGACTTTGAGGGATTGTGCTCTGGTACCATTCTCGATTGTCCTCCAGTGTATCTAAGATATCCTGGGCATCTGGGTGAACAAGATCTGCCCATGTCTCCCAAAGAGGATGAACAATGTAGTCTATAAACCCCACCTGTTTCAAGTAATACAAAATTAGGATGAACTCTTATTCACAAAGAAATAAACAACTATGCCTATAAGTTATGCAAACTATGAGAAATATAATGCTAGTAAGAGATACTAGATGTACTATCCTTAAAGATGGCTGAAAGGAAACCACACTGTTTTAAGTAATAAACAGGGTCTTCTACATTTCAGAAGTCTGATTCAGGATATTGGATTAGGATGTGGAAAGAATTTGTTTTTGAAGGAACTGTTCAGTCCAAACAACTCTACTACATCTAGTGAGCCAAACAGCTGCTTTATATTTAGTTCTGCTTTTGAAGGAAACCCTAATGAGCAGCTGTATAGTATTCTCTTTTGACATATGTTACACTGCAGGACACAACAGTGATGGATCCCTTCAGCAAATAAACTGCCAAGCACTACGTTGTCAAAGTAAAAAAATCTCAGCTCTTCACTTACTACTCAGGAGCTGCATTAAATTAACTAGGGGGAGAAAAGGAAGCAGTGCATCAGAAACTAATCAAAACATGACTATGGACCACCTTTTTCTGTTCAAATGTTATACTATGTTATTTAACTGACTACTCAAATCAATTACCTGTGACTTTTCTACAGATGCATTGTGCTTATCACACATGGGACTTATTTCCATTCCCCTCTCCCTTTCCCGATCTCCCTGACGGAAAAATTCCTCCATTATTCTGTCTGTCCATTGGCGGTAGAGATGGAGTGGCTTGGTTGGATTGCTTAGATCTGCACAGTGCACCATATTCTGAAGAACCTAAAATAGATTAAACACCTGAGGTGTTATTGCACTGGAGAAAAACAGCTCCTTTTCCATTTGCACTTGGTGGCTGTGAAACAGAATCTTGAAAATACATGTAGTGCAAGACTTATTCTAAACAGCAAAAACTTCAGTGCTTGGGTTTTTCACATTTGCAGTAACAGCCATGAACAACTTTGTTTCTGCTGCTTCTGCCTGTGTAAGGGACAGAAAGTCTTTTAGAGAAAAAAAACCAGTCAGGTCCTTTGAATGTAAAGCCTCATTTAGTCCAGAAGTACTCTAGCACCTTGTTACTCTCTCAGAGAGTCAGTCAGTACCTAAGAGTATGTCACAGGTAGGAAACATAAGAGGGCATTAGAGGGAACTCTGTGAGTCATGGTGTGAGAATGGACAGCTGATCTAAACCATGCTGGAGATTGGGCAGGCCAAAGTCATTAAGGATGTAAGTTAATACAAGTGCCCATTTGCAGGTGAATTTTCTTACCTGAATCCTGTCTGAATAGTTATCAAGAAGCAAGACACCAGAACTGGTCACTTTTTTGGTTTCAACCATAGTTTTTAAATCAGCCAATAGATTCATATGCTTAGACATGTCTGTTGCAAGTACCTTGAAAGAAAGAAACAAATAAATTAATATTATATAAATTATTCTATCGATTTTAAAAAAAAAAATCCTTGACACATAAATAAACAGTTCGGGAGGGAGGGGGGAACCCATTACTCCTGTGTCTGAATACACTATAAAATGTCTGACTCCTGCATGTTACGTTTAAAATATTAAGTTTTCATTTTGGTTCCTCTAAGAATATGATAAAATGATGTTCAGAACAAGCTGATCTGCCTAAAGTCATCAATTCAGCAGCAAACTTCTAACTGTGATGGTGAAATGTCAGTAGAAAAATAGCTTGAAGCAGGATTGTATACCTTCTAAAAGGGTATAGATGGTTACTGAAACTGAAGAGAACCCACTGTACAAGCTTGGGCAAGACACTACAAAACTTCGAACTTTTTCTTCATTGGTTATGGGTCTAATGACATGTAACTTATCATAAAACGCTTCTGCACTTTATTATTCAATTCGCGAGCACTGCGGAAGGGGGACTCTCAAGCAGAACTCACAATGTCAATGACCATTTTCCTCAATGATTGCCTCTGTTTTTTGGTCAAATTTTGGAAAATGTCACAATTTTCTTCCTGCAGCAGCTTGAACCCCACAGCTAAGTGATGATTCTCCAGTACTGATGAGTCATTGTACATCAGGGCAAGTTCAGAATCTGCAATAACAGTCACAGGGCAGAATGTTACTAAAGCTTGTACTTGTACTAAATCCCTCATGATTTTTCAAATTATTTACCTTCACAACAAGATTTACATCTAGAACTTCTAGAAACAAGAGTTCTTGTAGTTCATACAATATCAAAAGTTACAAAATTAAAGACAACATCTTAGCAAATCAAGGCAAGTATGTTGAGGAAAGGCACACACACAAGGTCTGCTTAGACGTGCTGAACAGCCAGCCCCGGCAAATAAAAGCAGTTACGTCAGCGTTCTGCACACCTTTAGCTTCTACCCAGGCATACCACATGCTTTTGTTTTATGACACAGCTTGCAAACAAGTCTGACATAAAAATCAAATACTTTTTATGCACTCACACTTGTCACGTGTGATATTAGCTTCTACTTATTACAGCTGTTCTATCCTAAATCTACATGTGCGTCAGTCTATTCTACTCTTTGTCCTCTTTATCTTCTTTTACAGAAGCTTTGTTTTAAAATCCCTCTGGCTCAATGGGGTGTCTATAAAGGCTCTGCTCATCAGATTTCATTAGTCTCGTTATCCATTCTCCTGCTGTCTTCCTCTCTCCTGTCTTGAATACATCAATTCTTTGCACCCTCCACCTCTACTTTTCCTTATCCCGATAGCAGCAAAACCGTAACAGAAGGAAAAAGAAAGGGAGTTTGTCAAACGCTCTCACTTTCATCTTTCACAGAACAAAGCTTCTCTACTTGTTATTTTTATTACAAAGAAGACAGGCACTAATTTATTTTCCTTTCCAACAACTTTCTGATGAGCTCCAACTGCAAAACACTCAACACTGCCAAAATAATTTGGAAGGGCTGGAGCTACAGACAGAGCTAAAATGTGCTCAACTTTGTAATGGAGGAAGATACAGAAGAAAGTACCCCCTCAGCAATCTCTGAAACACATTTTAAGCTTCAAGACTATTTGTCTGGAAGGACAGAGTTACAGTGAGCAAAATAAGGATATCCTCTGATGCCAATACAATTCATATTTGTTTGTTCTTTAATAGCATTCAAGAGGGATCAGATTTTTAGACAAATAATAAACTTTAGATCCTTAAATAGGGTAATGTTATTCAGAAATACCATATGTGAGTAATTATAAAGAAAAAGTGAAAATACGGCAAATACGTACATACTTTGAGTAACCATAATTCCACTATGCTTTTTAAAAATGTATTCTTGTACTTCTTAGTGACTGTTAATACATATGGTGCACTAGAAAACACAACTAGCTGGAAGCAAATGACCTTTCAAAGGTTAGGAAAACTTAGGATTTAAGAGAACTAAATTGGATGGTCTTTATTTCTGTCTCTGTCCCTACAGTTGCTTCCTTGTACACAGAACAACTCAAAAGGGATAAAATACTTCGTCTCTTTCAGTTTGGCACAGCTGTCCAAGTTAGTGATGTTACCTGATTGCCACGGAAGCCTTCTCTATCAAAAACGTAATTGAGAAAAACAGGACATTTCTTCTAAGCCACTAAAATAAGCAGAATCACTCCTAACTTAGCTGAATTTCAACTGTCTGCCTAAAACTGGATGTTTTAATCATCACTATGGGTCCCTTCAACTAGCCAGTCACCCTGCTTAAACCTGAACAACTCAGTGGTTTTCCTGTAGCACCTCAGAGCCACCAATATATCCTGATACTCTACTTCTTATTAAACAAACAAAAAACCACGTTACTTACATATGCCCACTCTTTAGGTATTACACACTGTTTTGTACACAAACCTTGATTCACTGTCTTCCTTCACCATGCTGCTGTACTGTACTGGTTACCAATAAAGCACCAGAAATTTGCAGTCAATACCAATCCTTCTCCATGCTGATGAGTCATCAAACTGAATCTCATTACAGGGTGGCCCTCAGGCCATTAAGGCAAATAAAATCAGATGTGAGCTAAACTGGAGTGGAGGACTTATCTGAATGTACAACAACAATGAGTCAGAAGAGGAGCTCCCTTTTTCAAAAGCTGATTTGGGGTCATGCTATTTTAGCACCAGTGCAAGAGATTCACCCAAGTGCAGGAATGATAGTATCTATAAACGTGCAGCCAGATGGGTCAAATGCACAACCCTAGGTATGTTTCCACTTCTGTAGCTTTTTCCTCTTAACTGCTTGCTTCAACTTCTGTACTTCTGGGTCAGTTATCATAAAAAGAGAAGTTGTCAGATAGCAGAAGAAATAACATCATATGACAGATCTTGCACTGACCTACAACATGCTACCCACTTATAATAGTAACATACGCCTCTGAAATCAAAGCAGCTTACATTGGGGAAACAAGCCATTCAGTAAATGTGTTGTGATAAGCTTCAACGAAGCTAATAGTGTTTTTACTCTAGTAGAAGATTAAAGTGGGGGGAGAGGTTCATGCAACGCTGCAGAGAACAGCCTTGAGTAATGCAGAACAAACAGACTGGGTTTCAAATTTGGAGATGACATTAAAGTCTCATTTCATTAGGGCTTTTTTTACTCCATGAGAAAAAAAAAAAAGACATTAGTCATAGCCTGCAGGAACAGGATTAGAAAGTCCACGAGTCGTGAGTACGCAGAGATCAGAAACCAAACACAGCAGCCAGGGAGAGACAGAGATGGGCATGCCAATCTATTTACTACAGAGAAAATTGTTTTCTGAATTTTTAAAAAATTTATGGCTATCCTTTGTCATAGCGTATGATTACTGAATAAATATACTGTTTACATTATTTATATTACCATATACATAAACTGTTGTCTTCCTTTTTTTAAATTTTTATTTAATATTCCTTCATTTTTCTCCCACGACTTTGTTTATTTAACGTAAACCAAATAATCTTCAGGGGAGACCACATCCAATACACTGAAACAGTACCAGGTTTATAGTTAATATCTTAGTAATTCTTGTAGAGGGTACTACGTAAACTATTTCTAAAGTTACAAGAAATGCAAAATAATATCCAGTTTAACATACAAACACCTATCTATTTACTGAGAAAAGTTACAGACAGAAGCAAAGTAGGAATGAACTGTGTATTTTTCAGGTGCTATGTGCAGATCTTGCAGCAAATTTTTTAGAAAACCCACTGAACATCAAACTTACTTGTGTTGATAAGAAACTGGTTTGAAACTCCAGGATGATCTACATCATGTATTGCACTGGCAAAAATTGCTGCAAGAATCTCCAGATCAGTGAACACCGCCTAGAAAATCATGAAACAGAAATGAGAATCACTAATCAGTGAAAAACTGTTTTCCACCAAAAGGACTCTACTTAGAATCTAGATCTGAACATGCATGAAAATACATTTGAAATGTTATCATGGATCTCAAGAGATTTTACAGAGGCTATCACAATCTTCTGTACGATTGTCAACTATGTAGAATTTCATAAATATTTCAAGTTTGGCCAAGATAAAATGATCCTCACTTCACACTGACAGCATCTTCCGTAACAAGTTTTTCACCTTCAGTGTGTCAACAAATCCACTTTTATTAGAACATTAAGTACAAATTAGCCTTTTAAGTACATTTTTCTAACCTACAGCTCAATTGAAGTTAAAAATTTTAGCCTGACTCCTACATATTGTCTGAAATTGAAAGATGCACATCTCATAAATGATGCTAAAGAAAATGGCAATAGATGACAAGGCATATTACTTAACATTTACTGATTCTCATTCTGTATGAGATTGTTAGGAAGATAGGAGGACAGGACTGCAAGAGACCTGGCATGTCACTGAGCCCAGTCTCCGCTTGTCATAAGCGCCCACATCTTTCATAATTGACTGAGAACAGCTCAAAAGCACGTAGGTCAGCAGGGGCACTGGGCAGACATTGCTATTTTTCTGGCTAAAGCTCTTCTGAGAACAAGGCCATGAAGAACAGTTGATCTGGGATCAAAAGAAACCAAAAATGCTGCTGACAACCATTTCAGCTGTTTGGTGAAGCCAGTGGTGATTTAAGAACATAATCTGATCTTTCTTCTTGAGATAAAGAAAATCTTTCCCAAGAGAATTCCTGAGTCTTTGATGATCAAGATCTGCCAAGTGTCTTAAGGTCCACTTATACCCTATTTTTAAGAAGAAAGTAAAGTAGAAGCATTCAGTAACATGTGAAAGACTGGTCATTATGAAAGAGTCCCATCCTTGGGAATGATGGCAAATCCTTTCGAACTACTAAAATTTCAACTGCTCGCTTTATCTGCTATCTTCCAACAATTTACTGAGATGTAGCAATGTTTGCTATACTAAGACCCAAACTTTGCTTAAAAAAAAGGGAAAGTAATCTCCGTCTTTCGCGCACATCTTTTTACCTCAGGGATTTGAGCACTTTTGACAAAACAATTCCTCAGAAAAGAACATACGAAATGTTAATTTTTTTCCAAACACTTCTGAAATACTTGTAAAAAGAAAATTCAGTAAAAAATTAGTATATGTTTCTTTCTGCCTAAGAAACAAACACAGAAGTAGCCTTTCAGGACCAGAATAAATATGCACAAGGGAAAGCCCCCAAAAATCAAAACCCAAAAGGCCCTATTAATGGCATCCAATTTTATCACTGTCTTTATCTAAGCACCTCCACTAATTGCAGTTAGCGAGAATCCCACATGGGAAATAATGACAGCACAGGATGTAGTATTAATAATGGGATGATGGGAACAAGTTTTGCACTGTGGTACAATGAAAAAGGTTACGACAGAACAAACGACATGATATTTTCTGCACAATATTTACATGTAAATAAGATTTGATTATCACAAAAATATTTTAAAAAAAGCAGAATTCATGAAAGAAATGTTAAGACTTCTTTTTGAAATATTTCAAGAAACTAAGAAATTTAGTATTTCATTTAGAAGAATCTTAGTATGTCCCCTTCTGTCATTCCTGCCTCTTTCTCATGTCAGCGTAGTTTACCTCTAATGCTGGGGTTGACAGCAGGACATGGGTTGACTGAACAACATCTGCAGCATGTATGTTATTGTGATATGCCACATCTGCATGGTAATGGTCTTCTAGGGTCATCAAGTAAGTTATTAAAGTATCTACTGGAATCTTAAATGTTTTTAACAAGTCCCGCTCCTAGAAAAGGAAAAAAAGAAACAATTGACATTACAAAGCATATAAAAATCTCTAAGACAAGCAAAAAGCAGCATGGCTGCTGTTACTTGCCTGAAAAATGGTGTGCATGATGACTGTCAAAGGTCTGTTTCCAGATAACTCTGCTACTCTGAACACCTGAAGGCCCCATTTGTTCACATCTTCCAGTTCCTAAAGCAGAATCAAGCAATAAACACACTGAAACCTAACACACAAATTCTAGTGATTTTTTGACTGAAATAGCTACAGACAGACTCATGAAGATCCAAACCTTGCCACCGCAAAAGTTTTGTGTGAAACTCTGAAAGGGGGAAAGCTGCTGCTGCTACTAGTCTTACAGTATTTGAATTTGCAGCTATCAACTTTTCAGATTTTAATTCACTAAGCGGGAAAGTGTGCCTCTTAAGTGGATTGATCCAGAGGGAACAATGCTACAGTATCTTGAGTGAGCTGAACTGACACACTTTGCTATCTCACTGCCCAGTGACAGCAGAGTTAAGCGAGGAGGAAACCTCCAGAGATGCTGCAGTTCTGCTACTGTCTCTCTGGTTCTCAGAAGCACTCTTC
The DNA here is from genome assembly GCF_000710305.1 of Buceros rhinoceros silvestris. Taxonomy (NCBI): domain Eukaryota; kingdom Metazoa; phylum Chordata; class Aves; order Bucerotiformes; family Bucerotidae; genus Buceros; species Buceros rhinoceros. The sequence goes on along the minus strand of NW_010392518.1, from coordinate 36,290 downwards.
AAATAAAGAGGGAGATTCCTGAAAACATAAGGATAAGCATATTTCAAAATGCAAAACTCTAAAATTAAACGAATAATCACTTTATGTCATCGCTTTAGATTATCACCAACTAGTTAGCTGGCGGTGCAAAAATCACAGGAAATGCCACTAAACACAAACACAAATTACATATATAAAACAATACAGCTAAAGACAGGACCTGAAAGTTTAGCTCTAATGGTATATATCAGTTGTGCATTTTCAAAAAACATAGGGCTGCTATATATTTTCATTCCCATGAAAGTATATGGTATATTTACTGTTTGTCCTTTGATTATTATTTAATAATAATAAGTAGCTTTATTAATGCATACGCGAATGCTAATTTACATTCCATCTCCAGATGAAGTCCTGTTCACGCAGAAATTAATCCTTATGGCCTAATTCTGATTTTACTGTTATTCTTCCACTTCCCAAATTTATACTATTTCAAGTGAGACCTGCCTTTGGTGCTACGGCTAGAAATCAATGGTTATAAGCAGAGGTTGGTATAATACTGACAAGTCCACCCTCTACTTTAATTCAATGGTTTAAATTCAAGGATTTATATATTCTCTACCTTGGCAAGAACTTCTTCTTGGTCTGTTTTAACTCCAAATCTGGGAATACTGGAATTAGTTAGGCTGGAGCTGTGCATCAGTTTTTTGACTCCACTGATCTGGGACATTGGCCTCTTCTTTTTCTCTTTCTCTTTCTGTGTTGGAGATGGGATTTCAACTTCATGTTGCTTGTCTTCAAAAGAATGAAGAAAAAGAGTAATTTTAAAAGGGATTACAAACACCACAAAATTCACTGCTGAGTTGCATCTTACGGATATTGTAATTCTTAACAAAACTTTTTCCATTTTTATGTTTGGAGATTTTGCAACAGATACTTAATATCAACGGCAGTAACAACGTGAAAAGATAAACACAGACTTACAGCTCAGTACAAGCAGATCTCCATTTCACAAATGGCCTCATTATTTCTGAACTGGCTTTGAATGTGACTTGTGACTGATTTCCACTTCTG
>NW_010392518.1:31278-35162 GCF_000710305.1 Buceros rhinoceros silvestris | reverse complement strand
TGAACCCCTACCAGTGTCGGAATGGTCAATCTTTTCATTATAAAAATGCTATTGCAACTGAATAGAAATCTAAACTTCCATTTTGCAAGAAAATTCAAAATTTCTTCTTTTCCAGGAAAAATACTCTCTGAAATTATTATTTCAAAACCAATCAAAATGGTATCTATTCTAAACTTTTACAAACCATTTTCAGGACTTGAAGGACCTAATACTTGGGGACTGGTCCTGTTTGTGTTTAGAGTCTGTACATCTCAGAAAACCTTTGCCAGCCACATCTACAAGTGCTTTGGATGTAGAGGCACCTCACACCAGCACTGCAGTACATTTCTGTACTTCGCAACCACAGCAAGTAAGACCAACAAAAGGGCTGTTTTGTTATAACCCAACATTTTGCTGTGGGCTTTTGAGAACCTCTGTAGCAGTGGCACCATTTCGTATACCTCATCATGTGCCAGCAAAACTTTAGGCACGGATTAAACAGAGTAAAGTTTATTTAGGCAATTGCCAACTGATTGCTGCAGAAATTGCATGAGGGCATGGAACATTGCAGGCATCTGCGGCCCCCAAAGAAACCCAAGTTAGTGCAACAAAAGGATTCTCCTGCCAAAACTGCTGGGAATTTGCATTAATTTTTGTCCTTTTTCTTCATACTATATTTCAACATAGAGTTTTAATGACTACCCTCCATTATTTCTTCTTTGCTGAAATGTAGCTGCACCTTTTCTAGTCCTTAGGGAATATTCAAGCAAAAACCAGATAATCCAGTACAGATGTTTCTAACATAGGAGCCTAGAAAAACTATGATTTAAAAAGCATCTTAGAACAAAATAAATAAAAAATAGAAGAAAATGTGTCTTTAAAACATATGTCTATTTTTTCTTTCCTGTAATAAACATTTTCAGTAGAGACATTGAAACATTGAACTCCATTTCTAATTACCAGATTGTGAACTGTGTTTGTTTCTTTACTTTCTTTCTCTTTTTCCATTTCTTTTTTTTTTTTTAATTTCCCTTTAGCAGCTGCATTTACTGGATACCTCAAATTCCAAACAAATCACAGCAAAGAAGAGACTGTGGAAATGTCACCAAGCTTTAGCCTGCAGCACCGAGTTCCCCAATCATCCCCGTCATACTTCACCACTCTCCTCATATGGACAATCAAGAAAAGCGGGAGGCGGAGCACTGCAACTCTTGACTGGTGCAAACCAACAACAGATGAGGAGCAGTGACTCGTGTTTGTGCTTTGAGGTTTATGGTTTTGGTCATATGCACAAAGTTTAGACCCATCAAAGGGAGGTTCATAAGCCGAGCTGTCAGACTAACTGAAGCAAAAGGAAGCGTCTGTCTGAATGATTTTAGATCTCCAAAGGAATTCCATGGGACTGTCTCTGCTTTTGTAACTAAGGGTACACAAGGCAAAGGATCCTGAACATCCAGAAAAGATAGCTTGCCATTTTGACCCTGGTTGTGCTATGCCCATTGGCAGGTTCTGTTGCAAATTTTCCATTCACAGAAAAACAGGTTAACAACACTGAAAAATAAAAACCTTGCATATTATTTTAGTCAGTGTAGGAGCCTTAATTCTTACACAATGAATATATTTATTATCATTCTGAACAACTTCATACATGTCATACAGCCCTACTTGGGTGCTTTTTTTTTTTTTAAGCCTAAGAACAACAGAAAAACCTGTTTTCTCATGACATGTTCTTAACTTTCAAATGTCAGAAATTCTTTAGATGTTCAGGAGATAGATTCCATATTTAAAAAAATGAACTAACTGGATTCATTAAAATTTTCTATGGAGAGAATGTTTTCTCTCTTCACATCGTTGCTCAGAACCTATACACTTAGACTGCATATTTTGAAAACACTCTATTAAAGCAATAATTCTGTAGATGAGCTGTTTTCCCTGTTGTATTCCTCTTGCACCTACAATTTTAATTATCCTAGTTTTTCATGCAGACACAAAACAGTACCCACGGCTCAGTAACTTAAAAGTCATTGTCTTTCCAGACCTCCTGCTCAAGACTGAAGTCTCATGTGAAAGACTGACAAATGCATTTTCTTAAGTGAGCCCTAAGTTTTCAAGTAAAAGCAAGCAGAAAATGGCATCTCAGTCTTTTCAGCCTATGTGGGTCATCTACTTGTGCACGTGACTCCTGAACCTGTGCATTGCTTCTCCATGACAGAAGCTCATAATTTTGTTGCTGGTTGAAACCCTGCTGTGCCGCAGCACTCAGGCTCACTCCTGAAATCACAGGTAAACTGAACAGACACATTAAGCAATCCATTTAGGATATGGTGACAAGCAGGACAAAACCTACTTCTTTAAAAGAACTCAAAAGCACGAGCTGTGGTATCTCGCACAAACAAAACAACAAGCATCTTAACATGTATGACTGGCACTTTTTAAAGTACTTGTTATCCTAATTTAGATGTATTCAGTTGTGCCTCCCTTTCTATGCAGAGTCTTTATGGAACAATAGTGGTTTGCTCAAATATGTTTGAGATTGGTATATCATCTTTTTCTTTATGTCTAAAATCATGAAACCAAGTTTTATTAATTTTCACCTGTTTTAGGGGAAAAAAACCAAAAAACAACCAAAAAACCACCCCCCCAAAAAAAAAAAACCCCAGAAAAAACCTCCAACAAATTTTGTTCTGCAAAGCCAGAGAGAAGGAACCATACCCTTTGTAAATATTGTCTTGGGCTTTTTTTTAATGCTCAAATCCCAACATGCCAAGCTCTTGAGCCACACAAATTCTCCTAGCATCAATCTGTTCAAATGTTGACCTAGTCATATTCATCCATCCACTCATGTGCAGGCAGGGAATACCAAAGCATCAGAACTGTGTGCTGTGAGATTTTGAGGTTACTTGTGCTTGTGTGCTTCCAGAACACTGAAAACTCTTTGCATTAACTTTCATAAGGGAAACAGAGTGGAAGAATTCTTTTTATATATAGTTAATTCATTATATATTCATTTCTTAATACAGTAACAAGAGTAGTTACAATGGGACATGAAAATACGTATATTAATTTTTACCCATAAACCACATACACGAACTGAGCTGTGAGGAAATGGATCTAATGTGACCTCTCTACTCAAACTCTGAACAATGGAATACAAAATATATGGTTTCTGAAAACAGGAATTAATATGGAAAGCTACTTGGTTTTATACTCTATCACAGCCCAGAGAGAAAGAGAGAAAACAAAAAGGCAAAAAGGTTAATTCCCATCATAGTCTTACCTAAGAATGTGTTCGATATATATTCTGAGACCTGATTGCCTGACCTGCTCATTTCAGATAGGTGGGTTAGCTCCCGGTTGAGCATTCTCTTAAACTGGAAAACAAAACAAAACAAAAAAATGTCAAGTTTGCAATCAAGATGTATTTTATCTATGGTGAGAAACGGTAGTCAACTTATTATTGGGCAAAGGTCATAACACTAATAATATATACTAAACTAAGATAACTATGAAAGCAAAAACCACATGCAACGTAGCTCTACCCTACTAACTACTTCATGGGTTGGACAACATAATTCTTAACCTCCTGACATATTCCTTAATGATCCCATTACTAAGGCACAGTGTCAAACTGGTAACTGAAAACTATATGTAATGTATACACACAAATAATTAATATTACTGTCTTTTCAACTTTTTAATTTTAATCTGGAGAGAAAATATGAATGTATTTACATAGGACCTCTTCTCTACTAGGGTTTTCATATCATATTTGTAAATTAATCAATTTGTGCATTTTTTACAATTTGTTCCGTAATATTTCAAGTTTATCTTACCTCTTATTATTGATCTACTCTAATCTATTTAACTGCAGTGCTCAAAACAAACAAAATATCTTGCTGATTCCC
>NW_010392518.1:0-31196 GCF_000710305.1 Buceros rhinoceros silvestris | reverse complement strand
CACACCAATATGAATAGAGGTAGGTTTCGTTGTCTCTGATTTAAGATTGTTATACGGTATCAGACCAACTACTGGGCCATTCCATGATCTCAGAAAATTGTCAGTATCTGTACGAAACATCAGACTAGAAAATACTGTGGAAACACCTTCCTTTTGCCTCTAAGGTAGCAATTCAATCTGGGCACTATAGGATAGAAGTATTAATATTCCACGAAATGTGTAATTGATTAGCTACTTATCACTGAGCCTTTCTTGATTCCTTGTAGACTCTAGGGTTAAACAATATCTTTTGGCATTATGTTTGACAGGTTAATTGCATAATACAGTTCAAGCCATCTTACATGTGTTTCATTGATTATAGCTCTGTCTTGATATTATCAACAAATAGCACTTAGCAGTATTTATTAGCAATTCAAACAACTCTTGCCAATGTAAATTAGCATCCGTCACCACTGAATTTTGTGCCATTCCCACTGTGCCATTCTTCCACTTTTTTTGTTAAGAATTCATCATCTTTTCTCCTAAAAAAGCCAAATGAATTGTGCTGTTTTCAGAACCATCTTTCACCTTGTTTACATCAAGCAATAGATATCCTTTAGTATGTATCCCTGTAAACATTCCTCTATATGAAAACAGGTAATTTATTCTTCTCAAAGAGATGTAGCACTAGGCTGTAAACATTAACCATCTCCTTTCTGTCCTACTGGAATCAGCAAAGCTCTTCAAAGAGGTCTTGCATAGTAAAAGGTGTTTTTCTCTTCAATGTTTTTGTAAGTCACCAATTACCTTATTGTTCACAGCGTGACAAATAAAAATTACCTTTGATCTAACACTCTCACCATTAGCTACTGCATCTTCCTGCCATCTTGACATGCCATCAGCTCAGGAAGATCCTGAGATACAAAGACAATTTGCATCCTATTTAGCCACAAGCCAAAGGTTCCGCTTTGATCTCAGATACAGCCATGTGCTAGCAAGTGCTCAACACATTTCTGACAATTAGAACCATACTGCAAATACGGTTGCATATAATATGAACGACGGGGCTCTACATTCTGCACAAAACCAGTATCAACCTCTATAGTGAGGTCTGATGTTTACTGACGATGTGAAATGCTAGAAACACAAGCCAAGCTTGGCAAGCAGTAAAGTTTCTGGTACAAAAATTCTAGGAGGATTTTTAGAAGTCTATCTTTAAACTTTCAACGCACACTGAAGTCACACCTGCATGCTTTTCCATCTGTACCTAGGAAGGTTAGAAACTATTAAGGCAAAACTTGAAGATCTTATGGATAGCTTGTCTCCAGATAGTATCCAGAAACCACGGCTTTAAATTAAATAGCATGTACAGGAATCTTAATAAAACATCAGAGAATGACAAAATAGCATTAACTTTCAGGCATGTCATCAGTATATTAATTACTGCTCCAATATTCTCTCTTCCTTAATTTAACCCAGCTAGTTTATTGGATCCCAACTAAATACATGAGGACCATCTGTCTTGTTTCCTAGTAAATCCTTTCAGATGATGCTCAACTTTGTGATGTTGTTTTTGGTGCAGAGGAACACTACTGGGTCATGTTCTACACTTTGGAAAAAGACCATCTAGCCACCACTGCTACATACTCTTCAGGAACTCTCCTTAAAATTTTCCCAGCTTTGAAAGAATTAATTGGTGTGTTTGCACTATGCTTTTTCTGCAGCCACCTGATACAACAAATACAAAGGACTTCACTTTTTTTTTTTCCAAAAGATAAATTTAATTCTAAGGAACAGGTAGGGAGAAGGTTTGTTATTGCATACTGTGAATCATCATTTGGAATTTATGGAGTATATGTTCTTTAAGAATTTCCAACTAAATATTTATTGTATGGATGTCCGCAATAAATGGAAGGTGCACGGCAGTCTTTTCTAAGGCTATGTTCCCCACTAGTTTGATGCAAAGCCTTGTCTTCCCACCCCCCATCACCCTTTAAGTCACCAGAACATAAAAGCACAAATATCAGCTTGAAAACATCAGAACAGACTGTACTGCTGCTAACATGGGTACAGTAAAACAAGACTCCCAGGTTCCGCAAGGCCCCTCTGTCAACAGTGAATCTGACAGGACAAGCCTTTGGTTTTGCAGAACTGTAGCGTGATTTCCTCATACTCTTTGACGTGTTGCTTGGTGCCAAAGCAACAAGATATTAATTGACATTTGTTTTTGAAACATCTGGACTAAGAAGAACTGTTTTGGTTTTCTCATTTGTGACAAAGCCTTATGACCACCATCCACATTGAAACAGATGAAGATTATATGCAGACAGCAGTTTCTGATGCAGAACATAATGCTCTTTGAGAACATAAACTCCACGAGATGAATAGTGATAGAGAAGGTGAGACATTTTTATTAACTATACCTTCTTTCAGTGTATCTATACGTTGGTTAATCTTCTGATGTTTACTAACTTGTTCATTGAGCAGGCAATTTTTTTTTTTCTAAGAAAAAAACCCAAACAAACAAACCAAAGCCAAAGCCCCTACTCTTTCCTGGTTTTGTGATTTCTCAAAGATTTCACGTGGGGCCAACCCATACCCAGTTGCTACTTCAAAGAGCATCAACTTTCCACTTATTTATACAGCTCTGCACAATGATTTTATAATGAAACTCTGCCTAACTCTCATGTGGCTTACACAAGATCTTACTACAAATCAAAGAAGTTTCATTTACACTGTCAGTCAACACCGTTTCAGTCATCCAGCAGACATTTCCTCAGTGCTTGATTCTTGGCTAGACTGTCCATACTCACATCATTTGTGCCCTCAGAAATAACATTTAGCACTTACTTCAAAACAAATCAGTGAAGACATGAAACAACCTTGTCATTAATAGTAAAAGACAATACCCTGTATTCTTTCTCAGAAAGAAACATTTTCCCCATGTTAAGACTAGGCATTGTTAGATTGGAAAAATTACACATATATATCCATTTGGAACATGACGGCCCTTGACTATAGTCTAGGAAGCTCCCCTTGGAAACAGACAGGCTATAAAATGTCCATTAAGTCAATTATACAGTTCTTCTCTTTGAATATTGACGTCATAGCAACAGAGCAGTCAAGTATTATCTGAATTTTTTTCCTTTAATTTGTTTCTATTGATTTTAATGATTTTACTTTCAGCATGGGGAGTGGGGGGAGGGCACACACAACCCACAACACAAACGGAGGTACAATATTCAAAACCATTAAAAATCTCCCAAAGCGACGAAAGTATACATGCACTTTTACCTCCACTGAAAAACCTAGTGAGTCTGATAGAGGGAGAACTGTAATACGAGAATAAAAGTGCATACATTAATGAGTCAAGAACAGTTTCCTAAATAGTCATCTCCAAAGAACAGGTTACAAATGAGGGATTTGGCTTGGTAGTTTAGGTCCTTCCGGGCTGAAGCCAAATGTGTGTATATCTCTGCATACATATTACTTTTGTCAACCTAGGATAAATGTACATAGGGTTTTCGCGGAAACAAATAGGATAATTTACTGATATCAGCAAAGGTACATACGAAAATTTAAACCAACTTTTTCAGTAACCATGTCTGTACAACCTTTGACACCAACACAGAAGATGAAACTAGGGCTAGAAAGTAGTCCATAGACCAAGAAGCCCCAACCTGTCTGTTCTTCAGTTTGAGTGTTGAAATCAGCTCTAAGCTCAGTGGAGGCTGGAACCAAATTACTCAAGAGCATCTCAAGCCTTTCTTTGCATTGGCTCCCAAACCCACATGGCAATAGATCCCAGCTTCAACCTTTCTGGCTGCCTCTTTTTTAGGTTAAGATTTCTAAAAGCTTACATGAATAGAACAAAACCATTGAACATTCATTAAATACTTCGAACATTAAACTTACATGGCTATATTTTGTTTCTGAAATATCTAGCAATGTTATTTTAGAAAGACATTTTTAACTAAAAAAGCCCCAAACTGTATTGTTTTACTGGATTTGAAAATCTTGTATTCTATTAAAACAAGACAAGGGTCTTAATATAGACAGGCCTTACATATTAATATAAGGCTTCTGTTTATATTGCTTGTCAACGCAAAACCATCTTTGATTTTAGCAGTATTCTTGATAACATAATACTCAGGTTGGAAGCCCACACATTTAATTAATATCAAGGTCACACACCGGGTTTTATACATAAGCTGTAGTGAGGTACATATCTCTAAGCCTGGCATTGTGATGGCAAGGCTCATTGTTTTGAGAAAAGATACTCAATGAAAGCCAGGAGTAAATAGCCCACATGACAACCATTCTCTGAAATATAGCTAACAGAAGCTATTGAAGTATAGCCTGAAGCATACAGAAATTACAAAAATACGCATAGTAAGGGATGTTAACATATTATCATGATTTCTAAGATGTTTCATTCTTCCTTAGAATTTCATGAATACTATAAATCATTATTTTGAATGCCATATAAAGCAGAACAACTTTGCCTCTCTTCACATTTTTCCTATAATGCATATCCTGTGAACTCAAGAAGCACTGTACTAAAATAAGGTTCAAGTACTATTCAGCTTCTTAACTAAAATGACTCTCTATAGACAGTATAGGACCCTGCCTGTACACAGGAGGGTTTTTTTCTATGTGCAATTAATTATAGCTACTATGTTCTCTGCTGAACTTCAGTTAGCAAAAAAATCTATCAATTTTAAAGGCTAAACAGTAAAAGTAAATAATTTTTGAACATCAGTGATTGAATTTTTCTAGTAGATGCATGATAGCATCTGTCTGCAAAAGCAGGAAATATTATCAAGTAAATTACAATAAATACTTCACTTTTAGCTGAATAGAAGGTAAATTCATATTTTTAAAATTTATTTATTTCTTTTTTTTTAATGAGAAAGGAATCCACCTAACTAGCATACTGGGATCCAATTTCTACATGGATGACAGATCAAAATCCTTGAGATTATACTGTTAGAATTCCGCATTAGCAGAGAATGTACACAATGACCTAATTGGACACAATGATCCAACGGGGGGTTTATATTTCTATTAAAAAAAAAATCTATGATAAAAACAGGCATTAGCACAAGCAAGGATAAGAGATCCAGTTAGGTGTGAATATAACGCTTGTATTATTTTTTGTCATTTAATTCAACACTTGCATTGTTCAGTTCAGGAGGAAGCAGAATTTTCATTTTAAGATGATGATTTGGAACAGTTATTTGATATGAAGTATATGATGATGGTGGGGTTTTTTTTTACAGGGGAGGTGGGCTTGGTTTTTGTTTCTTGGGTTATTTAAGCACAAACATATAAGTAGGACTAAAACAAAGCCCAAGCATGGTTCGTATTAAGTGAATTTCCGTTTTTTTCTGTAGACATATTGATCTAATTCCTCGGAGCAAAGATTTTCCATAAAAGAGATAAAAGCTTAATTAACTCTATTTTCTAGCTGTACTGCAGTATCAAGTTAGTTCAAAGCTGCTCTACATAATAATGTTGATCAATATTAGAAGGCGACAATTTCTAGTGTTTTAATCAATAAGCTGTCACACACACATACATAGAGGCTACCAAAAATGCTGCTGGAACATAGCGTTGATAATTTCACATTTCTTCAGCTATTAAAACCAGTACAAGTCATGCATTCACATATTACCCTCAGCCTCTTTACTCATGTTCTCTCCTATTGTACGATACCCCAGTTTTGAGGGTTTTTTTTTTTTAACTCTTTCAATGTCTAGAAATGCACTTTTGTAGAAATCTTTTTCCAATTGTCACATTGCTATACATTTCTCTCCTGTAAGAAAGAAACTTAGCATCATATTTTGTTCTATTGATTTTTTGCAGGTTCAATTATTTTTCAAGCACTTAGTGTTGCTGACATTGCTGTGTAGCATCATCTAAATAAGTAGAAACAACCCTCTTTTGAATTTCTTTGGTTTCAGACTTGGTCTGATTATCCACTGAAGCAACATTATTTTACAAGTGCCCACACAGTTTCTGTGAAAGAATGCATACTATGCAGTTCATTCTCATTGCTGAACAAAGGCTTGCTTTTCTGATTTTTTATTTAATAGTCATATTACTCATAGTCATATTATCCATACTCATGCTACCCAGGGATCATGCAATCAGGCACTGCAAATCAAAGTTCTTAAAATGTAAAACAAAATCCTACCTTTATGTAGCCCCAGGAAACAGAGAGTAAATAGTTTGCCTCAGGCATTTTTTATTTTTTTTCCTCTATACTACTAATCTAAGCTAATCAGTTCTTTGATACCTGATACTGCAAAACACTTCCAAGAAGAAAGATTCCTTCTTTTCCCTCCTAATTCTTTTTGCTGATATTCAGGTTCTCAGCAACTGTGTGCATAGGAGGCATACTGAGATTAATTCCAACCGCGTGGTCTTTCTGATTGTATAAATGCCATTTGTAAAACTCCCTATACTACTAATCTAAGCTAATCAGTTCTTTGATACCTGATACTGCAAAACACTTCCAAGAAGAAAGATTCCTTCTTTTCCCTCCTAATTCTTTTTGCTGATATTCAGGTTCTCAGCAACTGTGTGCATAGGAGGCATACTGAGATTAATTCCAACCGCGTGGTCTTTCTGATTGTATAAATGCCATTTGTAAAACTCCAAGCATTCAGAGGCAACGCTGAAGAGACATATTGTACGAGCTGAAGAAATATCTGAAGAGCTACGGATATGCATATTTCCTGAACACCAGGACTTAATGAATAATGTATGTCAATATGTTCAGCTGCTGGAAAGACTTGCTCTATCAACAGCTATCAAATAAGGAGCCGAAGGGGAAGACACAAACGGTGCCACTAATCCCTCCCATAGAGCCTAACTAGCAGCCAATAGTATGTCACCCTAAAAGATATAAATCTGAAGGGGTGGTGACATAATGTATGGTAATTTCCCATTGGCCAGCACTGAGGATTCTCCTGGGTATAAGGTTGTTTGTTTTTTTTTTTTACAGCAAATGCCATTTAATAATGGCATCCCCGCCTGCAGCATTCACATGCCATTCAGAAATAATTGGGTTAAGGTGTCCTCATTTCAGCAACATTTACCCGCTCTCTTCAATGGATATGCCATCTAAGCACTTAAAATTAGTACTGTGTGTATTCATGTGGATTGCCTAGTGATTTTAATTTTTCATATGGAACTGTATTTTGATTTTATTTGAGAAAAAACAACAGAAAAGGAGCTATAAGGTTTCTTGATCAGTCTGTTGTACTGTAACAACAAAAATGGTTTTGGCTTTTAAGTCATCTAGGTTAAAAACCGATTGACTTAGACAGACCATTGGGCCAGTCTGCTAGTTTCTACTGCTTTTTTATTTTAAGAGTTAAAAGCAGTTAAGATAGAGCAAGTTATGCATCTCACAATTCCCAGTAAATGTTAAGTTTCCATGCAGAAGTCAGAATTGAAATAGGAGCCCTCAAATTCTCACTGTATTTATTCAACTTTTGCTCCTTCTGCCACGACAGATTAATATAATCAATTACAGCTATACATCATAGAAAAAAGGGATTAATGGAAAGTGGAGCGTGTCAGTCGGCTGTCTCAAAACATTAAACAACATATCCCACCATCTGCCATTTAGAGACCAAAATTTAAATGGAGCAGTGCATTATCTTGCACCACTGTGCAAGGCATGTGCACTATTGCAGCAAATTTCTGAGTCTTTGCTCTATCAAAAGAGGGGAGAGTTTCCCCACATAACAATAGGAAAATGTCTAAGGACAAGCTGAATGAAGCGCAGTGTTCAGCCTAAGCCCACACTGCTGATTCACTGGAAGATGCTGACCGACAATCGTCATAAGGCAGGTTTTGGCTGAAGTGGTTTCTACTTATTTGGATGATGCTACACAGCAATGTCAGCAACACTAAGTGCTTGAAAAATAATTGAACCTGCAAAAATCAATAGAGCAAAATATGACGCTAAGTTTCTTTCTTACAGGAGAGAAATGTATAGCAATGTGACAATGGCATATAGTCAATAGATCATCCAGCATTTATGTATTTTCATACGGAAAGCATATTGTTTCCCTTAAAATACGTAATATAAAAAACAAGCGAATGAACACATTACTGATGCACTTTTTTTAAAATACGCAGTTATACCTGTCTTGGATCTAAACAGGCAGATGAATATAAAAGAATTCAATTTTGAAAACAGACCTGGGTTATTAGAGACTCAGCACGAAATTAAAGTAGCCTAAAAAGCATTTCTGGAAAAAACTTCTGATTCTTCCAGCTCAGCCTTTTAATACTGAATATAAAAATGCAATATCTGTGTTGCATTGTTTTCTGATGACCTGCAAGAGAGCACTGCTGCCACCTATCCAGCATGAACATTGAGAACTGAAATATTCTGCCTCCTTGCAGAAGGCAATTTCAATCACGACTTAGAAAATGGTAAAACAACAGCCATCATACTTCAGACTACTTAAGAAATTAACCACATGGGTACAAAAGTTTGCAATATAATATGGGTAGTATGAACAGACATTGGAAAGACAAGTTTTTAAATCACTTCTCTTACTTTGTTACTCCAAAGACTGGTTCTTCCTCAAATCTTATCGAAGACTGTCCCCAAAAGCACAGAACTTTTTTCAGATAAGAAATATTTAAAATAGCTGCTATTAAAATTACACTAGTTGTTCAGCACACATAAAACAAATCTTCCTTGAATTTTTTTTAGTCCCCACCAATGTATGAGATAAGACACATCCGTAAGGATTACTGAATAATAGTTTGTTGAATTTATTGAAGGATGTTAGAGTTATTAACTAGATAATTTTGATATAAAACCATGAAAAAAATTTTTACTCCAGGTTTCATAGATGTCACAATTTATTTTAGCTGCATATTAACTATACCGATAATAGGAAACTACATCTGATATGGACAGCTAATTAATTATTTGTATAATTTTCCCAAGATCCATAGCCTCCACCTCATAAAGCTACCAGTTGCTGGGGATATAATTTAGTAGTATGACTTCAATGAAGTATACCCTCTGACTTCGGCTACATGTAGAAGTATGACCTTAGAAATTTATAGTTGGGAAATCCACACCAGCACTAATTTACAGTAATAATTTTGGTTGGTTTTCATCCTCAATTCCCAGGTTGCAATGAGTGAATAATTAGTTCTAGAGGGGGTTATGGTGGATAGATGAGTGCACAGCAAATAGCTGCCCTACACAACTGAATATCTATGGTAATTCAAGGTAAGAAAAATGGAAGTTAGAGTTAAGTGGAAATCAAGCAATGTGAAAGGGGAATGCTTGTTTTCATACTCATGTGACAATAAAATATGAGGGAAGAAGGGAATAATGACATTTTCTACAATGGTTCCAATCAAGCAAAGAATATGGAAAAGACAAAGGTATAATTTGAAATGACAGGAATAAAATAATTCAGAAAAAAAGAAGTTTTTAATGAGCACTGTTGCGTGTTTTGAAAGAATCAAGACAATGACCCTGGAAGGCAGAAAGATGAAGTCCCTTAATACACACAGAGCCATTATTTAATCAACAAACCTGGATAACTTTCTCCTCCAAAGGATTCATAAAAGCGGTGTGAGGGATCCCAGGAGCTGCAGTGTTCATCTTTAGCAAATTTAAGACTTCAAAAATGTTAATTTTGTGCCAATTAAAATTTGTGAGAAGGATGGCTGGGTAACTGTCATATTGATGATCACAACTTGCCAGAAGGACCTATAGCCTGTAAACCACTGTAAAGCATAGAGACCGAACCTGCGGAGTACCAGACTTTCAAGGAAAGCTCGTTGTCCCCTGTGAACCAGAACAGGGCTTCTGATACAGAAACACATTACTGACAAGAACAAGGAAGGGGACTACATCCTCAGCAGCCTAGGAGAAACCTTGATCCTCTGACATAAAGTACCAGTATTCCTTTCTAGCTCTTTTACTAAACAAAGACTCCTGAAGGTTCAGTCAACAGAAACGTAAGGTGGCAACATTCCAGGATTGAGGAACAAAACAGAAAGAAGACTGAAGGGTCACTTTGTTGATTCAGTTGCATTATTTTTGAACTGTCTCACAGAAGACTTAAAATCTTGATCTTTCCTTCCACAGGTCAACAATGGGTATTTCGGGAGCTCCAGCAGAAACATGCTTAACTTTGAGGGCAGGAGAATGGTGCTTTTTAACTCTCAGCTGCAACCCTGGATTAACTGTAAAGCTGCACCAGGAACCTTCAAAGAAATGTCTCAGCATCAATCCTGCATACAAGTGTGCTGGATCTAGGGCCTACTGTCTAGTAAGCAGCACTGATTTTCATTGTCAAGGTCACATGGATTACAAAGGGGAACAGATACCCTCAAGATATCTCATGAGCCAAATGAGAAGCCTGTCCAAAAAGATCAAAAAGCATTTCTAGCTGGACCTCCACACAGAGAACAGCAATAATCACCCATGTCAAATCCAGCTCCCCCTGGTCATAAACACAAGACTGTTTTCACAGCATTAGCCAGCTCTGTCTGGCACTTATGCTGGTATGTACCCTAGCAGAAACTCTCTCCACAAAATGGAAAGTCTGCTCAATGCTGGAAGATGACAGCAGAAAAGAATGGTCATTTCATCCAGCAAGCAAGGGTGTGTGAATGGACTCAAAGTCATAAACCAGAACTGGTCTGGAGAATGAAGGAGGACAGCTAGGGAAAAGGAAAATACACTGAACCAACCAGCCTCACGAAAGCTCTCTGGGTTCCACCTAAGACTCCCTGACTGGAAGGAGAGAAAATTCAGAACTTAATTTAAAAAAAAAAGAATTATATGAATATGAGGAGTTCTTTCAGCTGCACCAATCAGCTGAGACACACAAAGTGAACAGCAGGGATGAAGACAAAGTTGTGTCTTACTCTGGTATCAACATGATACAAACATCACTGGTGGCTGGGAACCAATGTCTGTGATTGGAACAAATCTCTAACTATTCTGAAGGAGTCTCAGCTTTAAGGATCCTAACTTTAGCATAATTATGATGCTTTAAAAAGCCTTTCTTGGCAGCCTTCTGCTTGTCAGAATTACATTTATTAAACACAATGGAATAGCCTAAGCTATATAATTTTATGGATTTTTTTTATTATTTGGGAATATAGAATTCTCATGTCAAATATGAGAATTTTACGTTGCTGAACAGACCGAGATAACAACATTGTTCTGAAGAATTTTAGGGGAAATACACAGTAAAACCCAGGAACTGAGTTGTTTAATAAAGAGTTAGGCTCTTTTATTATTTTAACAAAACCAACAACAACAAAATAAAAACCAACCCCAAACCAAAAAACCCCAACTTTCTGATAAAATACATAATTCAGTGTTTGCATTTACTGCCCTCTAGCGATAATATAAGCATTAGCTATGAATATATAGGAACACATAAAACTTTTTTCAGACCAGAAATATGGTCCATGAATTTTCAACTACACCATAGCAGAGTCTCTACAGGTATTCTCCACAACTACAGCATTTTCAACAGACACTCCTGAGCACCTGCACAAGGAACAAAATCGACGCCTTATTTCAACCCATGTTTTGGGGACCACTGGCAATCTTTTAAGATGCAATATTCTCTTCCAACTTTCTTGCAGGAATTCTTCTACACAGAGTACGGTATGCATATAATGGTTTCTAAAAAAACCCAACCCTGCAATAAATGAAGTTTGATTTTGACAAGTATTTTGCTGTTTACAATATTCTCCTATATATTTAGTGTCCCCTTAATTCAGTACTGTCAAAATTTGGTAAATTACAAAAAAGCTACTGTTAAAAGCTAATTTAGATCAGGTAAAAGTAGATCAGGGTGTGATGACAGCTGCAGTTACATCAGCAGATTTGAGGAGGCAGTCATCCTAGCAGAGAGCAGTGATGAATAGCTCAGGTGGATATCTCTCCATCCCGCCTGGCAATGGACAGAATCAGATGCATAACCACAATCCCATGGTTTCGTCCATGAATTTACTATTGTGAACAGAAGGCTTTTCAAGTTTTGCCCTGAAAGCAATGTTAAAGAAAAAATACTTTACCTTTAGTTTGATATATAGAGATATAAAAATATACAAATCATAAAACCACACTACATATCATGCTTTTATGCATGTGTCAACATGCATCCACAGCATATTGATACAAACATACAACACGTCTGCATCACAATAGGAGGAGTTGTGAAACAATAGACCAGAGCTATTTAAACCTCTGGCCTGGAAATCCTTCAAACAAATATCTTGGCTAAGGCACTATTTTTCAAAATCATGCTTGAATATTCAAGTATCAGCATATTTCTCAACAGACACCAGGTTGTTTTGCTCAAAGTTTCTCTCTGTATTTTTAAAATATGCTGGCACACAAATCAAATGCGTGCTCAGCTTGCACTGGACATAAGCTCAGGGAACCTGGAGCAAACTGAAATTTCCCATTTCGTATTTTTCATATCTGCTTGATATGCAAAAATCCGTCATATTTACACAAGCTATTTTAATGGCACTCTTTCCTTGCTGTTACTCCTCCAACTGACTTTGGAGGGAACAATCTAAAATTAATCTTTCGAGACAGCTCTTGAAGAAGCCACAAAATACCACCATGAGAGGGCTCTACCCGGGACTTTTACTACACCATGTCAGCAATTTGTTTGCTTTACAATAATTCTTGTATTTTATAGAAGCTATCATTTGGATGGAAAAGTGAAAAATAAAATAGAAATTACTTAATCATCACTTCATTTCCAGGACTCATCCAACACGCCTCCTACACAAGCTACTCAGGCTTTAGTGTAACAATATCTCAAAATCAAATAGTTCAATACTGCATCAGATGACCCATTCTCTGCCTTCCAGTCTCCTTTTAGGAAGAGTCTTTTCTTGGAAGAGCAGTATCAAAACCTTTTTTATATTAAAAGGAAAAAACATTTATGCCCCTCCCTTGATGCCTGGATTTTATAAACTCTCTATATATGGTGACTTACATAGGACAGTGAGATAGCCATAACAACTACCAAAATAAAATGAAGGGGGAAAAGTGAAAAATAGATCAGATGACACAACAGAAAGAGATAAGACTTCCTGCTTAAAATTGCATCCATGTATGTCATAACAATTCATTCTTAGTTACTTCTTTTTGCCCATTTTTTCTTAGATATTGCTGTTGGGGAGGATCTGCTACCGCCATTTCTGGTCTTGCTCCGCAATCCTTTCCATTACACGCATCCATTAGTGTCTTGGGAGCAACAATGACCAAACAGCAAAAACACTGCTATCACCTTCACTCCTTCCCCTTATCTGCAAACAAAAATGCAACCTGCATCTCCATCTCCTCCAGGAAGAGCACAGTGAGAAAGCTGGGTAGAAATCTCAGCCTCAGATACAGCACAATTTAGCTTATATCATATTTCATTGTTTCATTGAGCTGCCATTTCATCATGCTTTGAATCTGTACATTTTCCAAACGACATACTGATACCCACTCCCCAGTTACCAAAGTACAGCCTCAGCCAAAGATGTTTTGTCAGGGCAACAAATATTTAAAACTGGCAAGCCTTCCTTAAGTGGAGTCTCAGTGCTGCTTCTGTGCTCCTCAGCAGCAAGCTCCTAGGCTTTATACACACTTCAACATGCTTTACGAAAAGCCAAGAAAAAAAATAATCTGACTCCAAAGACCAGTGTGATCTAGGGTATGTATCTCCTTCACATGGCTATACCTACTTCAGCACAGCTGTGCAAAGACTTTCAGTGCAAAGGCATTCAAGAAGAGTAAATGTGTCAGAGGTACTTCAAAGACACAACACTTCAATAACGCACCTAAAACCATGCAATACTAATGTTGAAGGAATGCTGTTGTTAAAAAATATTATGCCATGGAGATATATGAGCTTTTAGCTCCAGCTAACCAACCATGCCCTGCGGCACAGGAATTCCAAAACCTTGTACATTTTATCCCAGCTACAGCAACTGCAGATGCATTTTCTACAGTTTATTTGCAGAAGACTTAGAAGCTACATCAGTGTTAATGCCTCATGAGGATACTCATATTATGGGATAAGAACATAGCGAAGCGTAAGTCTTTTCCAAGGCAACTTCGAGCTAAATCCAGAAAAGTATTCACATGAGAGAAACAATAAAGGTGATTTCTTCTAATAACAAAATGCTCCTTTGTATGACAAGTATTTTGTCATTTAAGTAACGCGAAAAGAGAAATAGGATTTTTTTCTAGAATGTATTTGTAGAAAATTTTAACAGTTCCCTTCTTAATGAATGGGAAAGATTTGGCTTTAAGCATATCCAACTAAGTTTTTTTGTCCTCCTCCTAGCTCATATCTAGTTAACGTTTGCCTAGTTAACACTCAAGCCACATCTGACAGACAACTAGTTAAAAAATGTAAGTAAAAAATTCCAACTTGCCACCAGTTACAAGGAGGAATATTACACTTAGTCCTTGATCACCCCACAGATGTCATGCAACAATATCTAGAGAGAAAGTTTTTTGCAGTTTCCCCCTCCTTTTGTCCTTTATGAGGGTTTTTCTCTGAAGATAAGTGTCAATTTGGGCTAAGAATTAGGGCTGTAATAAAAGGAATATAAAACACAGAACCATCTGAATAACTTATATATATGTAAATACCTGTAGGTGCATCCTGAAAGTAAATACCTACCCCATAAATATCTACAGCATAGCCACAAAAAAGATTTGTAGCCACATTATGCATTTTTACAGACAGCTATGTCTAGCAAATGTGCAAAGAGGAGAGGTACTTCACTCACAGAGCTGTGATGGCACACTCACCCTAAAATGGATAAAGCTCTACCAGCAAAAACTGAGCTTCGTGAGTATTACATGTTTCATGCAGAAAACTGGCTTGCCAAGTAAGGACAAAAAACAGCTTAACTGGTATTACTAGATATATTTTATTTCTCCTGTAACATGACGTTCATATTCTAACAAGGTATTCCTCTTGTGGACCTGGCCAAGCCCATGCTTTAACAGTTAGTCAGAAACCTTGTTCAATGGTTGCCATTTCATACTAAAAGAAATGAGACTTTTCATCATCATTTTAAAAGTTGCAGTCATGCTTAACATATGCTTCTGGTGAAAAAGCAGAAATTAAATATGACTCTCTTTTTCTAAATCTGATATATATGAACCCTCCAGGACTCCCGTTCTTGGCAGCCCCAGCTGCCCTGTGCCCGGGTCTGATGTCCAGAGGTAGAGCAGTGACTCTTTCACGGGCACCCCCGTGCCGTGGGGAAGGAGCTTGCGTGCCCTTGTGAGGTTGAGAGCTGTGCTGGTGGTGGCATGTGCCTCCGGTGGGGTCTCCCAAGCCAGACAGGTCTCAACTGAAGGGTCAGACAAAGTGTGTCCACGGGCAGGATGGGCTCACTAGCCTTTGGGCAGCCATCCTAGGAGAAGGACAGCTCTGACTCCAAACCCGGGCAGATGGAGCTCGTTTAGCCCTGTAAGGCTCATCCATCATCTAAGAGAAGGACACTCTAACCAAACCTACGACCCGAGGACTTCACTGTCACCGTCCAAGCTCGCTAGGCCCTGGCAGATGAGCCTCAGGTGTAAAGGGTGGAGCCAGTTCTGCGCACGCTGCGCCTCACCTAGAAAATCCACCGCGCAGGCCCAAAGGGTGCACTCATCCCTTGCAGCGAGTGTGGGAAAAGCCCTTCCCAGATCTTTGTTCGCGAAGCTAAGCCATGATGATGATGATGATATATATGGAAAAACAAAATATTTCCTATCCTAAATACTATTACTCAGTTTACAAAGAAAAAAAAAGACAGATGGTAAAAGCCATCGTAGCAAAAAAAGCAATGATATCACAGGCAAAAGAAGAGAATCAGGGACCGCAAAGTATACTAACACTGCAACAAGCTCAGTATAGTTCCAATATGAACACACCTTAGCAAGTGCCTGTAAATCATCCACAGTAGATACCAACATTTTGCAAGCAGACTGCAAGTTGTTTCACGCAATTTTGTTGGTTCAGGCTTCAGTTCTTGTCCAACCGTAGCTGTTGCACTTCTGATTAAAGTGCATGTGATAGAGTCATTGTTCTTTTCAGGAAAAAACTCAGCAAGAGTTATTCACCAACTAATACTCATTCCAATGTGTCCTTCACACCTTTAATTCGATTATTTATTTAGATGCTCAAACATGCTCTAAATCTATGTAGATTCACAAAAAACCAAAGATCTATTTGTCTGCAATAGGAGAAACAATCAGTCTCATCCATGCCACCCTTGTCTCATGCACACAGGAAAGCATACAAAAACGTAACACTTCCTTTTTTTTTTTTGTTCAAGTAAGCACTTTGCCCAAATGTCTGTAGGTCACATTAAGCAAACAAGCATGAAACCAAAGTGGTTTGCAGTCCCACAGTCAAGCGTACTGTGAGGTTAGGTTTACTGGTACATGAGAGAGATGGAGACAAGATAACAAAACCATGCTTAATTACCAGTGTGATTTAAACCCCTCTTACAAAAAGTATCAGTATGTGCAGGAGGGAGCTCATGGTATGTTCATGTTTCCTTACCCCACGTATATTGATACCAGTGTTTGCCTCCTATCCTAGACACAGGAGGCGAGTGTCTTTTTTGGCACTGACTTCTTATGTTGTGGTCACAGCATTGAGGTAGGGTGCTGAGGCCTTCAGATCATGCAGAGCCATCTCACCGCTCTGTTGCTTGGCACTCAGTTTGCCAGCCATGGATGTCTGCATACCTGAATGGGGTTTGGCAGGTTCAGACGAGGCCAGGCTGGGGAGGCATCAGATGAGTGCTGGTAAGGACACGTGATGCACCCACGCCTGACAGAGAACACTCCTCGCTGTTCCATGACAACACAGATGAGTTTCTTTGGGTTTGGCAATCCTGTTTAACCTTGCATTGGAGCGGAGCAGGCAAGTGCTCAGACTGTCATAGTCTCAGCTGGGCTGCAACCAACAGCATAGAGACAGCTGAAGAAATTGACTGTTAACATTCTTCATCTCTGGCTACTAGAGTTTCCACATAGTTCATTGTTCATAATATAGACAGGAAGGAACATACAAAGGATCGGACCTGCTTGGGTGTACATGCTCTTGGAAAATGAAAGCATCAGGAACAACAACTGAGGATCAGGAGATCCAGCTGGTTGCCTGGTTCTTCCATGAGTGAAGACCTGTGGTTTCCCTCTATCCTGTGAAAATTTTCTTCCCTCTCACCCCACACCATGCAACTGTTGCGAGACAGACATAAACCCTGAACCACTCTCACGCTATGAGGCTCGCATAGCTGCCAGGCTGGAGCTGGTTCTTGTCTTGCCAGCTCAGAGCCCATGGCTACAATCAGGAGTCCTCCCAAATACGGCCAGTTTTGCACTAATTTTTATTTAAGGTAGCTACAGTGAGCTCCTACACCTATTTTAGTCTCCAATACATTCTTATCACAACAGGATTTTGTAGGACCTGTTTCATCTGGGTGAATTTCGGTTCTTGAAGCACCCAATAGAGCACCAAGATTATCTCAGGCACACAATACATAGGGGTATAGACTCATCCATTTCTTATCAACTTTGTAGAACTAGCTGTCAGGTGGGACGCACCCTTTCAATAATCCTCCACCTTTTTACAAAACTTTTTATTGTATTATTCTCAACTGATAGAACAATAAACTTAGAACAATCTAGAAGACTTGTTTCTAGAATATAGACTCCTAGAAGAAATCTAGAAGACTTTTCTAGAATAGATAGCACAGAATATATGTAGATACCTCATCAATGCACTCACCCCTCAGTAATGTTACTGTGGGTTTCTCCTGAGGAATTTCAGTTTGACAGAGCACAAATAAATTTATATTTACAAGGAAACAATTTTACTGCCAAATCAATGTTCCTTTGAAAATGATCAAATGCTGCTTGTATTTAGCAGTTTCCAGTAGGTACTGCAACACTATACAATGATCACCTTTTTAAAACATTGCTTTTATTTATGTTTATAACAACTGGATATTTAATGTTTAACAATGGTTGCATGTACATTAGTAAAGAATTAATATGCTTTATCTTTGATAATTCAGGTCACTTATGAACTTATCATAGCAAAAAATTAAAGATGATTTCATTTGAAATGTAAGACTTCTGTTTAACCAATGATAACCAACCATCACTTATTTTCCTTTCTGAATGCTAAACTGCAATGAATGCTGCCATTCCTGCAAATTTTGAAACCAAAGGTAGACTAAAAATCATGAAAATAACAGCATATTCTAGAAACTGATTAGGTTTAGAAGAAAACAGAAGAAAAGTACATCATAATTAAATTGGGACATATTCTTTGATAAACTTGCAATATGGATACAAAATAGACAGTAATTCAAGGAAAAGACTATCTATTAACCTTTCATTATTACTAGGTGTTTTATCATGAAACACGGCACTTTTCATATTTTAATCATCTTAGATACATTTAATTTTCTATAAAAATCATCCTTAGTTTGAGAAACATCTTAAACAAATCCAATAAGCTCTAAATCGATATGGTACCATCTTCATCTTTGGCTTACATTTCTATTAGTAAAGAAAAAAGAATGCTGGGAAAATCTGGCTCCTTTTTGCCCATTTACACACAATATTGGCAGCAACCGAGAAAGCTCTGAGCAATTCATGAAGACTAGAGAGACCTTGGCAGCTGCAGAAGTACATCAGTCTATCCATTTATGTGGGGGTCACACACATGCACAAACCCATGAGAAGGACAGAAATGTTACAAAGACTCACAGTCTGCAACAAACTACACTTCCTCCAGTCCTCCAAATCCCCTGCTTCAACAGCTGATTTTACCAACTCCTTACTGAAGAGATAACAATGATAAATAAAATTGGCTGAGGGTTCAATCCACAGCCTGATGAAGTAAATTTAAAGCTCCAGCAGGCATTGGCTAAGTTCTAGTCGAATCTGAACAAACTGTTCAAACACCCCAGGTAATAGCAGCAATGCCCTAGTACCACATACCAGCCCACCCAATGCCAGACAATTTGGTCAATCTCCAAACCAGAAAAAAAATTTCCTAAGAGCAAAAGGGCTATGAAGCAAAGCTGAATTATTCATCTGAGCCTGTGGACTCCTCGAACTCCCCTGTTTAAAATGCATCTTCTGTGCGCTGCCACCTACGAGTCCATGATCAAGCCAGCCAGCAGAGGTAGCATGCATTGGCCTGACTCTCACTGTTCAAAGTTATATGCATCAGCAAAGGCAAGAGATCATTGCTGAACAGGATGTGGGGTGAAAAGACAGATTGGGGAAGAGACAGAGCATGTTATTTCACAACAGCCAAGACACTGCAGAAGGAAAGAAAACAAAAACAAACCTCAGATGACTCCTCCCTAAAGAGCAATTAAGGGATGGTTTCAAGCTTAGACACCCTATTCAAATGATGGGATGTAACAAGATGTAAGATCAACACCTGTTCTCTCATCCTCCACTTAGAAAACTAAAGCTGTCTGACTGTCCTACAACCAGGCCATTTTTCAAGCTGTGATAACTGCAAGAACAAACCCAAAACCCCAATGTACATCAGCATGCTTTTACTTATACCATATCTATAAAATCTAAAAGACACACGAGCACAGAAATAGTATCTACCTGGAAAGACAAAAAAATTCACCACAACGTAGTTACCAGATTATTTTTCTTCATGCAGTTCTACTTTATACTAACAGTACAGTTTTACTTTGTATTGTTATATCATTCCTACAACCAATCTATCTTTCACGGCTCTGTGAAATGAAGATCAGATTACAAATGTATATTCCTGACTGCGAAACAAAAATCATTAAGTTTTAGCCCTCAATTCCTGCAGAAGTTTTTCAGAGCACTTTATCTTCTTTTATTTAAAATTCTGTCATTCTATTTCAAAAATCAGGTTCTGTAAGCAGGGATATACTGAAAGCTGTGCTAGAAATGCCAAGCTCTGATTACGTATCGGCCAACTGCATCATCTTCAGGGAAGACCTTTAAGAGCTCTCCTGTACTAAAGCCTCTGAATCCTTTTCAGCAGCAACCAAAGAGAGCTGCATAAAATCCCTCTCACCTAGAAAATGTACTTTTTTTTCTCTGATGCTAAGAAAAGAAGAAAAAGCAACTAATTACCACGTTATGAATGGTAATCTTACCTGGATTGAGTATTCAGAGATACAAAACTATGGCCTTACTTCATAGTACTAGAAAGAGACAGTCATTTTACTGGGAAATCTGAGCTCTGGGCTTTAAAGTTTACGCATCCAAAGAGATACTCTATAATTTGTCAAATAATTTATCACATGAATATTTCTTAGGAGTAAACCTGTTTATAAAATTTCTAGCTAAGGTTTCCACTGCAAGTGAGAAATAATTTCATGTAAAGACACCCTTACATACTTCATTTCAGATTTTGGGGGGTTTTTTGTAAACTGTCTTCTTGGAAGCACTGTGTTTCAAAAAACCTCTGATGTGCACATACAGAACAGCTCTGTAAATCCAGCAAAGATACCTTCTGGCTTCTTGTTGAGCCACACTAGCCTGCATTTACTCCAAAATGTCACCCTCATCTCTGCTTGTTGCTATAGCCACACCATACGTCAGGCTTGCACTTTTTTCCCAGACCTGTTTCTTTATGACAGGCCTAGGTGCTTCCTGTTATGGTGCCTGCATCAGCACAGCATGCATTCACCGCTGCAGCCGGCAGCCACCAAGGTGATCAGCATGCAGCAGAGGACAGAGGATGAAGATGCTGAGGAATCCTAGCATGCTTCCTGCACCAGTGCACACAAGGGTTACTTCTAGACACATTACATGGCATGCAAATAATGCAACCAAATTTAGCTGAAGAAGTTCTTTTAACTCTATTTTTCTGTGCCAGCAGAAGCTGAACATGGGTAAGTTAGTATTAAGAAATGAGAATCCCAGGGAACCATATCTTCAGAAAGCAAAGGGGTATCAGTGAACAAGAGAAGGGTTCTTCACGATAAAATCCTAACTATCCAGTTGGTGATCCTCCTCTTAAAATTTGAAAGGAATGTGTTGCAACTCTTCATTCTGAATTGCAAAAATCAAGTTTATGAAAATGTTAGTACTTAAGCTGGCCATGTAAGATTGTCTGTAATTCTGGGTAAAAATATTGCAGTAAGGCTCTACAGTCAACCTGGGCCATGAAAAGATCAGATAGCCTGGTTTAAATACCTCAATACTTGCTTGAACTGGTTCTTTCAATCAAGTAACTAATTCAATTAAAGACCACACATCATTACAGCCATCAAACAATACTCCTGGCCTTATGTATCTGGGGAGTATGACTGATGTAGGGGAACGGTTATGAGGTTGCGGTCAACCATATGCATTTCCTGTAAGGTCCAGCTGTTTATTCCAGAATAAAATGGAACTTGACTTTGTTTTGATTGCTTTATATGACCGAAAACCCCATTTGTAAATTTCTTCAAAAAGAAAAACTTCAGGCAAAAAGAAAATGCCATTGGTTAGTATATGTTGCTTATGAACCAGGCAAGCAATTTAAATTAGAGAGGGGAAAATGACAGAGGAGCTTAAAACCAGCCAGGACTAGTGCACATTGAAGTAAGTGCTGCCTTAACATTTTCTCACTGTCTAGTGTTGAGTGCATTCCAATGTTCATGAACCTGCTTGAGATCTTTCTAGCTGAAAACCTAATTTACATGTGAATGCATGCAGTGGGGAGCTCAGGATGTCCTGCCACTGAGTTATGTCATACAGACATTAACTGGACAGAGTAGCTGAACATGTGAAAGCAGCAGCAAGATGCTCTGAAGTATGCTTCCAGGCTTGGACCTCCACAAACATATCTTAACCTCTCCACCTCAGTTCCCCAACCTGCAAAATAGAAATACTCCTGCTCTGTAAATAGAGTGACGTGAATGTCATGGTATATCACTGAAGCACAGTACAGGCAAATTTCAGTGCACTTCAGTGCAAGTAGATGAAAAGTAAGACCTTACAGATCTGTGTTGTTTCACAGGTGAAAAGCTAACTTAGATATTGATATTATGTGTTTTATATTCTGGGCTGTTTTAAATAGATCCATAAGCATGCTTTTTGTACAAATTAGAAACTACCCTTGACCAGGAAAGACAAATTATTACTACCCAAAACTACATATGTAAACTGCAACTCTAATATTTCTTATTTGAAATAAAAGATCAAAATTGATTGAACTGGAAGGACTGCTTCCAGTTTAACTTTCCTTCGTCCTCTTGCCTTCCCCTCTCCAAACAAAACCAACAGTAAAAATCCATAATCCAGCAGCCTTTCCTATAGCAATTATAAACAGAGAATTTCATTATGGATCTTATAGAAGTATTCAGTGAGCTCAGTTTCATTAGCTGATCACATATTAGTGGAGGTACAATACACCTGAATTAATAGAAGTAGCAAGCTGGTTAAGTTTTATTTGTAGATAACTTATAAACAGACCTCACATATTAGCTTGATTCATTGCTGCTCAGTTGCTTGTGATTTACATCAGATGATACTACTGCCTGTGCAGCTCCAGTTCAACACCCAGTGTAGGCAAGCAGAGCCAACAACAGGCAGAACTTGCCCTAGCACAGCAGTGTCTCCCTTGGCTGGAGATTCGAATTAAGCAGCAGTCCCCCTCGCAGCAGGACTCTGCCACCAGGCACAAAACTCAGCAGCAACAAGGAAGCTGCAGCTGGACTGCTCAGAGGTGAACACCAGCTCTACAGGCAGGTGCTGGCCACCGCCCTGCTCACACCGTTCCAAGGCAGGACGAGTAGCATCACTTTCCACCATGCCTTAGCTTGCTTACGCTCAGTGTTGCACCTTCATGGAGGGCTAGATGCAAGTTAACCAGAACTAGGAATAATTTCTATTGGGATATGCTCTATTTTTATTGAAAAAAAAAATGGCACAGGACATATCTATCCATAACACACTTAATTCTAAGTCAGTCTCCTAAACGCAAAGTTTTGGCAGATGAGACCAAGACCCCTACTACTGTAACTAAGACAGAGGAACAGTTTCTTAGTGAAGTTTCTTCACAAGGCAGAAGATGAACTGATGTGTCGGCAAAGACCACATTTGTTGCAGCAAAACTTTATATAATAGCAGAAGCTGCCTCTTACTGGAAAAATGTAAGAAGAGGAGAAAAAGGAAAAAGAGGGGTGAGGGGTGGTGGTGCGGAGAGGTGGTATAAAGATTAGATTCAACAAAAAGAATGGTCCCTGCTCACCAGAATGGATAATATCTTATAGTCTAACCTTGATTACAGCAGCATGCTACTATGACTACTATGCAGGAGTTCTTGGCTCTAAATACTGTCACAAAGAGCTGCAAGTATTTAGATACTTATCATGCCTTTCAGTGGCCAGGTATTTCACCTTTATTATTAAGTAAGATGTTATGAAGTGCTTATGTCCATGAAGCCTTTTCCAATTAAAACCTTTGAAAAAAAAAAATCTGTATTTTTTGTAAATGCCACAAAAAGGCACACTGATGTTTGCATTTTAACTTTAAATAATTCAACTGCTGGAAAAACTTCATAATTTTAATACCATAATAGAAGATTTGAAAAGTAAAGTTATTTTCCCACATCAAGTCCTATTTACTCCATAACTTTTTGTCTGTATTATTCTGTGCCATTACGCTAAAAGGAAAGAATCTTTCATATTGTGGCATTTCCTATAATTAAAGAGGCTATAAAAAGGGTTGGTTGTGTGCTGGTATGGACCATTTGCTTATATTTATGGAAAAAATTATCAAGTTATTAGTGACTGGAAAGCTATGCAATCCTAGAAGCAGCCAAAAAGCTGAGAAGTGTTCAATCATAGCAACCTTCAGAGATGCATCATTCCTCTTATGCAGCTCTCACATCCAGGAGTTCTAAGAAAGCAGCAAAAGAGTGCAGGAACTGATTACTTTTTTTCAGAAATGCAAAGTACAGACTGAATCTGTGATACTAAGGGTTCCTACCTTATTTTGGAGCCATAAAATGCCAGTGTTCTTTGTCTTGACCATTATGGCTCCTTTCCACTAGTACAGAATGGAATAGCCTGTGCGGTGTTCTGTTTTAAGAGTACAAACAGTGGAAGCGGCTCACCCCACGACCCAGTTAAGATGTTTCCAAATCACTAATGCTTGCTTGTCATGGCCTAGGGAGGCAAACATTTGCCATCATGTACCCACACAAGGAGAATGTGCTGTTCACAACTCAGACACCTTGAGCCTTGCTTGCCATGTTTGCTGCTTTCTCAGCAACAGACCTACAGCTCTATCATACCTCTGAAGCCCCCACTTACTATCCTTGCAGAAGAACAGGGCTTTTCTCATTTGCAGCAACCCAACAGCCCCTATGGAAACAGCACATTTTTGCACAGAAGAGATTCAGCTACCACTGAACAGGCACCACTACTCCATCCACTTGTTTCCAGGAGGATGGACGTGTTCATAAATGATAAGGAGGCTTTGGTGGAAGCCATCTGCACAAGAGCAAGTTTCACCCATTCTCTTGCTGCAGCATGTACTTGTGCAATACAGCCAGCAAAGTGCTATACAGGGACATATGTCTCACTCAGCGCTGCGATAACCTGAGGGCGAGTCTGCTGTTCTCCAGAAGCATAAGTAGTCTTACATGAGAGCAAGTAAGGCTGAGCACAGGCAACTACGTTCCACCTCAAAGGTCTTAAAATCCTTTTGGGCTAGCTTCAGCGCATGCAAAGGGAGGAGCGTGCCCAGGAAGGCAGGTCTTCCTTACCTCCAAAATCCTCTTTTCCTTTTCTCTTGTAACTCTTGTTATGAGGTACGACAAAACTGGGGAACCCACACATATACGCATTAATTCAAATTCAGGCTCACCACTTTATCAGCATCCCTTTACACTGTCACTGTACAAACTGAAATTCTTAATGAAAAGTTTCCTCATGCTGCACTCAACCAGCTTTTGGGTTTTTTTTGCTAACAGCAAACATCAGAAGTAGCATTCTGAAGAGCTAACAAAATCTTCAGATTTTCCTAGAAAGATCTGTGAACATAAGAACCACTTAAACTATCATGACAGCCAGTCAAGTGCGATGGCATTATCAGACATTATATAAGAGGGCTGTCACACAACGAATCCCATCAAGCTTTTCATCTGGATAGCCAAGCTCTTTAAATCCAAGCAGCAAAACAGAGTTCCTGCCAGGTCGGCAACAATTTAGTCATGACAACAAAAAATTTCTCTTCTACTGGTAAGTTTCCAGCACATATTTTTCAGGTGCAATAGCTGAAACACAAGAGAATGACTGACGTTTAAATCCTCTTAAATGGATATGACAACATTATCCTATCCCTTAATTGGAAAGGGATCACTCTAATCAGTGACTATGACAGAAGAGGATCCAATTTTACTCTGGCTAAGTTTCCACTTTCGGAAAAAGTACTGCATAAAAATTATGCTCTTACATACAAAATGTAGTTTCTGAAGACATGATCCTAACCATGTGACGAACTTGTCCCCAAAGTTGGCTGCAAGAATTCAAAAAAGATGATGCCAAAAACTAGTCTGTTAATGAAATACTGAGTCAGTAGTATGAGCCATGTTTATTAGTTCTAGACTCAGCCTATCCAGGCTCCTACAAAATTACTGTCCACTACAGCACTTGGGATTTTCCACAGAATAAGACAAAAAATAAAACAGATGAATGGACCAAATCAGGAATCAGAGCCTATTGTCAGCAACATATATTCTGGTCCTAAGGAAAACCCAGAGAGCTGCAGTCAGCCTGTGGGAACATGATGCTGCCTCTCCATCCAGTGGCCAGTGCCTGTGAAGAGCCGCCAAAAGGCCTGAGGCACCTCCTGGCCACACTCCTCTCCCCCAGCAAGGGTCACATAGGAATGTGGGCAGTGGGGCTCTCCCCTGGGAAAACCCAGCTGAGGTAACACAACATTTCTGTTTGAAGCATGTTAGGAAATTTATACACAGTCCATTATCTGAACTAAGTAATTAGTTTAGCCTTGCTCTTTCCCCGGATATTACGTTAGTCAGCTCCCTGTTGCCTGCGTGTGAACCTTTTAGTGCTGTAAAAGAGAAAAGTACTTTACAGCAGCAGGAAAATGCGATTATAAAACAGCTGAAACTGGCAGGGGACTTCAGGAGGGAATGTAAAAAAAAAGTAACTAAACAGATTTACAGATTTCAAGTGGTCTTTGTTTTATTCCAGTGTAACTTTTATTCTGAAAAACTACCTACCTGTAAACTAAAGTATCATTAAGATTACTGTTTGAACATATCTAATGGGTGACAAGTACAGGACCATAAACAGACCAAAATCCCACTAACATTTTCTTTGAGCGTTACATTAGTGTAGCCTTTGGAATTAGTTGATTGATAACATTGATGATTTGGGCACCTTCAAAGCACTCAAAAAATCTCAGAAAGGCTTTTTTAATAGTAACTAGCACTAGTTACTGTCTTGTAAACAGAATTCTGCTTTAATTTGTAAGCATTTTTACATACTGGTATACAAACTGGACAACTGTAACATAGTTGATTCTTTAAAAGTCATTTCATAGATAACATGGTCAAACTAAATAAAACGTAATCTTCTTAGTTTTGATACCTAAATAAGCTTCCTGGAGAAAAGACATTCACCTAAGTTTGTAGTAGGAAATAAATACTCAATGAATGACATTTTTCAAACTCTTGTTCATTACCAGTTAGCAGCAAAACTTACAAAATTACTGTCATCTGCAGTTAGACCTAAAACTAAAAAGCAACAAGAATCAAAACTTCTTCCATGTCTAAATTCAAATAAACACACAAAAGTATCATACTAGAGATGGTTGCAAAATCATGATTACAGAAGTGAAAATACACATTTGCCCATCAGTTTCATTATAAGTATTCCTCCACTTGTGACTAATCTACAATTAATGCTGTCTAGCAGAAAGTGGTTGCTGTATCTTTATTACTGGCATTCTTCATGTATTTATTTGTCTGTCACAGAATAACTCTCAGGGACTTGAATCCAGAATCAGGGACTTGAACTAGGTGCTGCCAAACTGCATATTGGAAGAAGATAGTTCTTACACTAATTTTTGCTTTAATCTTGTTTGTGAGAAGAGGAGGTTATCAATTAAAAAAAGGAGCAAATATTAAAAGAAATTTTACAAAAAAATTAAGACCCCCATCCCTCTGCAACCTAAAAAACATAGTTTTTCAGCAGATACTACTCACAATTCAGTTTAGTGCAAACTGATATATGTTAGCATCTCTGGAAATCAGAACAGTTAGAGACACCTAATTATTCCTTCAGATGCCATCTTTAGTGACCCAAATTTGTCAACTATTTCTTAAAATGAATTTATTTCTGTTCAAGTAAGCATCACACAGAAGAACACAACAACAGAGCCACAGTCCACTGACATTAGTCAATATTAACAGCACACAGTATGAAAAAAACCAAAAATAGGTTCCAAAAATCAAAGGCATTTTAGTCAATCTTCCAAATTTAAGGTGCTTCTCATTTGTTTTCTAGTTTTGAAGCCTTTCAAGACTTTATAGGGTTTTAGAGGAGTATGAGGACAACAAGCTTCCCGTGCATCTAAAAGAAGTTGGGATTCTCTTGTTAGTATCCAATTCCAGAAGGTGGCAATTTAGGAAAACACCAAGTACTGTAAGATTCGTAACAAAACAGTGACAATTGACAGTACTTTTAAATGTTATGTGCTTTATTTATTTAACTACTCCTATGCGTGCATCACAGATCTACCCATCAGTTTCTTCAAGTGCAATGCTTCCAGGCTTTTGGAATTCTGCTTATTACAGAGATAGCTGGGAAATGGGACATTATCTGGATATTAGAGTTGTCCTGGTGCAACTTCAGCAGCCAAGCAACAAGGACGGCTTCCTACAGAGCCAACCTAGAGCATATTTTCAAAGTTTCTGAAGTTACACTTACTGCTGCAACATACGAGGGCTCATCCTGAGATTGTGGAAAACACCATGTGCCTATTGCTCCAAGCAATTTTAAGCAGTGAGCAGAACAATCTTTTCACTTTCAGTTATTCAAAGCTGTGAGCTGGCACGTCATAGACTTCAGCTAATAAAGCACGAGGGGCATCTACACAGAATAAATACCCTTGGATTGGGATATGCTAATACAAGTACTACGCAGGCATTATCAGCGGTAAGGGGATTCCACACAGACGTAATTGACTGTTCCGACTGCCAACTCACTGCACAGAGAGGGACTGGAGATAAGACTCATTCCCTGGCCTACTTCAGGCATTCATTACACACATTACTGTTTCCTCCTTTGATTTTTTTCCTCTACTACAGCAGCCTTTGCACAATAAACAAAAGCTCTTACCTGGTGTAGAGTTCAATTTTTATGCTACCCCTTATGTCTTGCACATGTTCATGTAAATAACAAAAACTAACAGTGACAAAAATGCTGTTAAAGTTAAAAAAAAAAAGAGGGGGGGAAATAAATAAGAGAAGTAGCCAAGAGTCTGGAAAAAAACGTAATCAATCAATCTTGTGGGCTAGTTCTCAAAGAAACTCAGAGAAAAGGAAAAAAGGAAACACAGTGAGAAACTATCTTCTGTACCAACAACATTCCTTTTCCTGATTTTCTCATGTGATTTTGGAGGGCTTACTCTTGGGATAGAGAACCGGGTACTATTGAATATTCATTGCTGTACTGAAGTGTCCGTCCTCAGCCTTGAGCCACACTTCTCTGCTTCAGTTTCTCCAGAAACTAAACTGGTATAACTTACCTATATGCCTCACCGAGATGTCACGGTCTGCAGTTATATTACAATACAGGGTGCTGTATAAATGTCAGACAGATTTCAATAACCAGCAATAAAACTAGATCCTGTTACACACCTAAAATCCTCTTGCATTAAATTTTCTCACATTATTACACAGACTTCCTGGTTTATATTCAAGACTATTCACATTATGGTTAATAGCTCTGATTTTTTAATACACATATATTTCTTTAAACAAAACCAAAACTACTGAAAGATGTCACAGATTTCTATAAAAGGGGGGTAGTTTTCCCAAAAAAGGGAGAAAACTTTTACCTTAAGAATTCAGTATGACCTGCAAAACCAAACAGCAGCTATTCCTTCCTAATACATTAATATCGGGCTCTTCTTAAATACTGCAACATGAAACAGTAAGTAGCAACAAAGTACTTTAGACATGTACGTCCATACTTTATAGATCAAGCAGACTGAGGCAATACACTACTGTAATGTAAAAATTCCAGGTTTGATGTAAAGCTTCTCCAGCTGACCTTCAGATTAATTATGACAACTAGGCTTACTGTACCCCACATCGATCCTTTGTCTCCACGATCCTATGTTAGACACAACAAGATTAAAACCTCTTCCTAAATCACATTTTCCTTTCAATTTGAATATCCTGTAAGTTAAGGCATGTAATTCTTTAACTAGTTCAAGCAAACAAAACATAATACCAGATGTAGCACCTTTGTATTTACTTAAAGGTGCAAAGCACTTGCCTCATTTTATTTCAAAACCAGATCGTCTTTAGGTAAAAATCTGACTGTACTTGGCAAAACTTAACGTGCATTGAATCGCAGTTAGTTTTATCTTATTCCAGAAACAGCTTGCCTTCGTTGTTCATAGGATATGCAGTATATGTTATCTGTTCTAAGGAGGTAATAAATAACTTGACGAAAGTCCAGGATCTAGTGAAAGAGTGGCTGTACAAATACCACAAGTAAGGGAACAGAGAGGTGTTCAAACTTGTTACCAAGGAAAGATGAGGCCCTAGGTGCTAGTCTGATCTTACTCCCTTTGAAAACAATGTCACTATATTCAAATAGTGCTAAACCAGACTCTGAAAGTCTTCTCTTGGTAACTTGCCGGTACATACACAATAGACCTGAATAATGAGCTCTTTCAACTGGCAATAAAAACTAAAACCGCAGTTCTGAGAATTGGGCAACTGCAGGCAGATAACTCTTAGAACAGTGCCTTTAAAGACAAGAAAAGCATAAGGGCTATTACATTATGGGACTAAACTGCACAATAGTGCAAACGCCTCAGTCTTGCATACAGGCTGAGTTAAACATGGACTTAAAAACAGTCAACAAGAAACAGTAAGTATTCGGTAAGGGCAGTCAAAAACAAGGCAGCAGAATTTTAAGAAGGCATAAGCCAAGTAAAACACACTATTTTCCGACTTGAAAAAAATCTTAATTGCAACTAAAATGGTTAGAAGGTGCTAAAACATACGTCTGCAAAAGCACATGATGTAAGAGAGACAAAACTAGCCTACATAATTAAAACTTTTTCTCATTGTATCACCCAAAACACTCCGTTGATAACAAACATAAAAATGTAAATCTGAAGCAAGACAGGAAGCTCATTAATTTGGCTTAAAAAAAAAATATCTCCAGAAATGTAGCTACATACTCTCTGCAAATCAAAATCACGAAAGAAACCATACTTCTGAAAGGAGTGGAAACTGCATTTCAAACCGCTGCACAAACACACGCCCAGATCACCGCAGACACCAGCACGGAGTCCTCGGCTAACGAGCATCCTCACCTTCCACGAAGGGAAGGGCGGGCACACTCTGTATCAGAAACACACCCCTCGGTCTAGGGGTCTATCGGGACGGTTGTGACGGCACCTCGGTTCTGAGCGTGGTCCTTCACAACAAATCGTGAGCTGTTAGCACTCTATTTACAAATACAATTCAGCTTTGCAGCTCCCCTGTGATCAAGAACCACCTTTATCACCTTTTCAATGGACTTTCTCTGCCCTCTTCTCGGAAAGAGCCCTAGTTCAGAACGGGATGCTGTGAAAATAGCGAGCACCGAAGGGATTATCTCCAATAGGCAAAACCAATCACTTTTTGTTTTTAAGTGAGACACACAAGAAAACAGTGTAGCTTTCCAAGACCTGCATCACGTTCTCAGCTTGCCCTGATGTTTAAGAAAACTGCGTATAAACTACAACAAAAGCCTCTCCTGCACCCAAGCGCGCCTAAGGAGACTCTTACTTCCCGCGAAGTTTCTCACACCCGGGGCCATCCATCCGCCTGACGCCCTCCGGCCGACACCGGAGTGCTCGGCCGGCGGAGCTCAGACCTGCCCACCGGCTGTGGCCACACCGCCCC
>NW_010392517.1:0-5311 GCF_000710305.1 Buceros rhinoceros silvestris | reverse complement strand
AATATAATATATATAATATATATATAATCCTACAAAGTATAAAACCAGTCAGTGAAGAAAACTCTTGTGAACTGAAGGCATGCTTTTTCTTTGTTGGGCGTTCTCTTTCTCACTCATTCATGCTTTCTTGTGCACACACTCCCTTTCTTGTACTCACTTTCTTGTCCACCCTCTCTCACACCCAGTCTCTTGTGCGCACTCATCATTTCTTGTGCCTGCTCTTACTTGAGCCTGCTTTCTTATGTGCCCTCTCTCTTTCTTGTTCCCTTTCTCTTTCCCACACTTTTGCCCTTTCTTGAGCCTGACCTTTCTTGGAACCATCCTTTCTTGAGCCCTTGCATTCATTCTTTCTATTGTTCAAGCTCAGTCTCACATGTTCTTTTTTGGGTTCTCTAATGCTCTGTCATTCTCACATGCTATTTCTTATGTCCCTTTTCAGTCCCTCTTTCTCTTGCACTCTCATTTTCTACCATTTTCTTTCTCTCTCTCACACACACTGCCTTTCTCATGCTTTAGCTCTTTCTCATACACTTTGTTGCACCCACTCATTCTTACACATGCTCATGCCTTCGTGCCCTTGCTCATGCACAATGTTCCTTGCTTGTTTTCACACTTGTTTTTCACCCCAATTGCTCTCTCTTACTTGCCCACTCTTCCTCTCTCACCCTCTGTCTCTTTCTCTCAAACATTAACTTGCTCTTTCTCCCATGCTTGCCTTTTCTTCACACGTTATATTTCTAATGCCCACACCCCTTCTCACGATCACTCTGTTTCTCACCTTCTTACAAATTTCTCATGGCAATATGTGCTTCCTCACACCCTTTATTCTTACTTCGTGGCCTTTCTTGTGATTTTGTTCTCACCTTTTATCACACCCTCACTTTATTGTACATGCTTTCTGGTTTTCCTGCCATGTCTGTCTTTCCTGCACTCTTATCCATATGCTCTCCCTTTCTCTTTCTCCTTCTCTCTCTCTTCCCCTTTCCATTTCTTCTCTTCCTTCTCTCCTCTTTTTTCCCTCCTTCTGTCCCTTTTTCAATCATCCATTCTCTCATGCACATGCTCAATCTTTCTCACACACTGGTGCACCTGCTTCATGTCTCATGCCCTCAGCGTTGTCACAACCTTGTGACCTTTCTTTTGACCCTGCACTCTTTCTTACATAGCCACACTTGGATTCTTGCGTGAACTTTTTTGTGTGCTCTCACTTCTGTTGTGCCATGTCTGTCTTTAGTTCGTACACTGTCTTTCTCTCTCCCCTTCTCAAGTGCTTTCTTTCTTTAAAGTTCTCTCCCCCCACTTTATTTCTTCCATCTCTTCTTTATTTTTCTCGCTCCTTCTGTCTCACAGTCTCTCATTCTCACACCCAGTCACCTTCACATGCTTGCTCTTTCTCACTCTTTCTTGCATATGCTCCTTTTCTTGCACCCTTACTCCCTTTCCTGTGCCCTTTCTCATGTCCCAACTCCATTTCTTGCCACATGGTGCACTTTCTTGTGACCCTGCTGTCACTCTTTCTCATACCCTTGCATGCAATTTCTCACAGCACCTCTCTCCCC
This sequence comes from Buceros rhinoceros silvestris, assembly GCF_000710305.1. Lineage (NCBI taxonomy): Eukaryota > Metazoa > Chordata > Aves > Bucerotiformes > Bucerotidae > Buceros > Buceros rhinoceros. The sequence continues at coordinate 3,752 of NW_010392517.1, read as the reverse complement.
ATGCAATGTCTTTCCAGCACATTCCCTTCATCCACATGCTCTCTCTCCCCTTTCTTGATATCATGCTCTCTCTCCCTCTCCTCCCCTCTCTTTCATGGATACCCTCTCATGTACACTCCTTTTCTCATATCTTCACAACCTTTCTTGCAGCCTCATGCCCTTTCTGACTGTGCCTTTTCCTACATCTTCATGTCCTTTCTCACAGCCTTGCATCCGAACAACCTCAAATCCTTTCTTGCAACCGCACATTCAGTCTGTCACAACTTCATGCTTGCTTTCTCAGGTAGATGAGATGTAATTTCTTGCGCCATGCCCCTCATACCTCTCTTTCTCTTCCCTGTATCACTCTCTCTGTTCCTTGCTCAGTCCCTCCCTCCTTTTCTTGCATGCTTATGCCCCCACTCTCTTCTTGTTTCTGTGGTCCTTTTCTTCTGTACACTCATGCTTTCTTGTGCACTCCTCTCTCCTGACTCTTTTCCCGTCTCACTCATGTGCTTACTCTTTTTTTTCTGCACTTTTAATTTCTCATATATTGTTTGGGGGACGCTGTGCTAGTGAGGTCCTTGGGTCTGCCATCCAGTGGAGGTAGAGACGGAGTGCCATTCGATAGCAAAGACACAAGGGATATTGATGGGCTAGAATCCACAGTAGTGCCTAGGAATGGTCAGGGAGGAATTAGGCCTTCTCACCCCAAAAAGGTGACAGGGCCAATAGCCCAGCTAAAGTGCATCTGCACCAATGCCCACAGCATGGACAACAAACAGGAGGAGCTTGAAGCCATTGTACAACAGGAAAACTATGATATAGTTGCCATCATGGAAGCATGGTGGGATGATTCACACAACTGCAGTGGTGGGTTGGATGGCTATAAAGTCTTCAGAAGAGACTGGCTGGGAAGGAGAGTCAGTGGAGTGGCCCTGTATATTAGGGAGCATTTTGACTGTCTTGAGCATAATGATGGTGATGGTAGGATTGAGTGTTTATGGGTAAGAATAAGGGGGAAGGCCAACAAGGCAGACATATCATAGTGGGAGTCTGTCATAGACCACCCAACCAGGATGAAGAGGCAGAAGAAATGTTCTATAAGCAGCTGGGAGAAATCTCACAATCACTGCCACTTGTTCTTGTGGGGGACTTCAACTTACCAGATGTCTGCTGGAAATAAAGCACAGCAGAGAGGGAATAGTCCAGGATGTTCCTGGATTGTGTGAACAAAAACTTCCTGACACAGCTGGTGAGGGAGCAAGGTAAGGAAGGCTCCCTGCTAGACCTGTTGTTAACAAACAGAGAAGGACTAGTGGATGATGTGAGGGCTGGAGGTCATCCTGGACATAGGGATCATGAGATGGTAGTGTTTTCAGTTCTTGAGAAAGTGGCGGGTAGTGGGGTGATGGTGTGGTGTGTCTCAGTAGAACCGCTGCCTTGGACTTCCGGAGAGCACACTTTGGCCTTTTGAGGAGACTGGTTGACAGAATCACTTGTGAGGCAGGCCTGAAGAATAAAGGAGGCCAGGAAGGCTGGACATTCTTTAAGGGAGAAATCTTAAAGGCACAAGAACAAGCCATCCTGGTGTGCTGTAAGACAAGCTGGTGGGGTAGGAGACTGGCCTGGCTAAACAGAGAGCTTTGGCTGGAACCCAGGAAGAAAAGGAAAGTCTATGGCCTATGGAAGAAGTGTCAGGCCACTCAGGATGACTATAAGAATTTTCTGAGGCTGTGCAGGGAGAAAATTAGAAAGGCCAAAGCCCAACTAGAACTAGAATCAGGCCACTGCCATTGTGACAGTTCAAAAATGGCACTCAGCTGAGGGGTGAGCTTTTGTTCTTGTCCTTCTTCTTTCCCCCAAAACACGGCTTTTGGGAAGAGAAGCACCAGCCCTCTTCGCTCCCTGATTGGGAGTTGAGATATTCAGACACGGCTCAGCAAGTAAGTGCATAAAAAGGGGAGACTGAGACACTTCCCCAGGCGAGCTGTGGCCTTTTTGACTTTCTGCCCCGGGACTGAGAAAACTTTTCATCAGAAAGAGAAAAAACATCCGCAGTTACCTCAGTGCCCCTGGAGCAGTAAAAAGATTCCTTCTGCGAAGCAGATAGACCTCTCTGCTCTGCCAATTACCAGTGGGGGTGGCTTTGGACTGAGTTTGACCTAGCAAGGGGTAAAACCAGCTGCAAGCCCCCAGATCCTGCACGGAGGGGACAGATACCGATGGTGAAGGGGAACACGAACTGGTTCCAGATGCTTGGCACAGAGCCTCCACAGATGCGGGGAACCCACAGGCATTCCCTGAAGGCTCAGTCCGTATCCTGCTCTGCAGATGGGGAGAGTCAGAAGCCTTGGAATTTTGCCCTTGGTAAACTCAAGTCTCCTCTCAGCTACCCCAGAGGAAGAAGGACTATGTTACTGCACGGAGGTTTACTCCAGGAGAAGTTTTTCTCAGACTGAAAACTTGTGAGGTAATGGATGATGATTCTTTTCCTCCCCACCTTGGTGGTGCGACCGCGTGGCGGGTTCTCCAGAAGCCTCAAAGTTTCTCCCCTGGTAGACTCAAGTCTCCTCCCAGCTACCCCAGAGGAAGAAGGACTATGTTACTGCACGGAGGTTTACTCCAGGAGAAGTTTTTCTCAGACTGAAAACTTGTGAGGTAATGGATGATGATTCTTTTCCTCCCCACCTTGGTGGTGCGACCGCGTGGCGGGTTCTTTGTTTGTAAACAGGAGATGTGGGTCAAAATGGGAGTACTTGTATATGCCTATTTATGTATTCATCAATCTCTCCCTCTCTCTCTCTCTCTCTTTTCCAGTCCTGTTTAACTTTAAATGATTGATTTATGGGTTTTCACTACTAAAATGCTTCTGGTTTTACCCCCTTTAAGTCAAACCTGTATTTGTTTTTCCTTTGCCAAAAGAATGCCTCGAATTCAAGCCATAACAAGCTGCTAAGCTACCTTTTTCTGTAGGGTTTGGTGGGTTTACATTCCCTCCGAACCTGTGTCATCGTGAAACCCTTTTTAACAGCCACATAGTTTTTACCTCACAATAGCCATAACAGACAAGAAAAAATGTTCCTATAAATATATTGACAGCAAAAGGAGGGCTAAGGAGAATCCCCATCCTCTATTGGGATGCAGGGGAAAACAGTGACCAAAGATGAGGAAAAGGCTGAGGTGCTGAACGCTGCCTTTCTCTCAGTCTTTAATAGTAAGACCAGTTGTTCTCTGAGTGCTCAGCACCTTGAACTGGAAGACAGAGACAGGGAGCAGAATGAATCCCCATAATCCAAGAGGAAATGGTCAGTGACCTGTTGCACCACTTAGAAACACATAGTTCTGTGGGCTCAGATGGGATCAACCCAAGGGTACTGAGGGAGCTGATGGACTTGTTCACCAAGCCACTTTCCATCATTTACCAGCAGTCCTGACTAACCAGGGAGGCATCAGTCATCTGAGGGTTAGCAAATGTGACACCCATCTTTGGGAAAGGCACCCATCTTGGGGAAAGGTCAGAATGAGGATCCAGGAAACTACAGGCCTGTCAGTCTGACCTCAGTGCCAGGGAATGTAATAGAGCAGATCATCTTGAGTGCCATCACGTGACACCTGCAGGACAACCAGGTGATAAGGCCCAGTCAGCATGTGTTTATGAAAGGCAGGTTCTGCTTGACTAACCTGATCTCCCTCTATGACAAGGTGACCCACTTAGTGGATGAGGAAGGGGCTGTGGACTTTGTCTATCTAGACTTCGGTAAAGCTTTTGA
>NW_010392516.1:4118-4563 GCF_000710305.1 Buceros rhinoceros silvestris | reverse complement strand
GGGTGCTTATCACTGCCCCAGCCTGACCCATGCTTCTGCTTTCCAGATTTCCCCCCCATTTTCCACATCAAGCTGAAGGACCAGGTGCTGCTGGAGGGCGAGGCGCTGACCCTCTGCTGCCTGCCTGCCGGCAGCCCAACCCCCAGGATCCTCTGGATGAAAGGTGGGGGCTGCTCACGCTGCCTCGGGGGGTGGGTGCCAGGGTGGGCACTGCAGCATCCCTCTCCTCTGCTCCTTGCCACAGACAAGAAGTCCCTGCAGCCGGACAGTGCACTGAACGTCATCTCCTGCAAGGATGGCCGGCAGATGCTCACCATCGCCAAGGTGTCCAGGAAGGATGCGGGGCTGTATGAGTGTGCAGCCGCCAACACCCTGGGCACGGCCATCAGCTCCTGCACGCTGGCTGTGGCACGCAAGGGGGCGGGGGGCGGGGACCAGGGAGGGC
>NW_010392516.1:3338-4016 GCF_000710305.1 Buceros rhinoceros silvestris | reverse complement strand
CACGCTGGCTGTGGCACGTAAGGAGGCGGGGGGCGGGTACCAGGGAGGACAGAGGTGCTGCCCTGTGAGAAGACAGGATGTGCCAGGCAGGTACCCTGAGACGGGGAACTGGTTGGAGCAGGTCATTTGAGTTCAGTTCTCCACGTCTGTAGGAGGCTAGGACTTTTGAGAGGGGACAGGCTGGTTTTGAATGGGCATTTCCAGCATCTGAGCCCATGTGTTGTGCTGCCCTTGCCCCACAGCAGCGCTGCCCTGCCTCTGGCCAGGCACCCGGCCCACCCTGTCTCCCTGTCTGTTCCCTGGCAGGGCTCCCCGGCCGGCCAGGCACCCCAGAGATCCCCCAGAAGTACAAGAACACGGTGCTGGTGCTGTGGAAGCCTGCGGAGAGCAAAGCCCCTTGCACCTACACGCTGGAGTGCAGGCTGGACGGTATGTGGGGCTGCCTCCCACCCACGGGAGCCACAGCCAGAAAGACGGGCTCACACGGGGACACCATGCCAGGACAAAAATGCCCAATGTCCTTGTTGTCCCTCAGCATTTGGTGGGGTCCTGGGTCAGGGGTGGGGGATAGGGGTCTGCCCCTGCTCTGCCCTCGCCTCACCTTCCCCCTACATTGGCAGGGGAGCACGAGTGGAAGATCGTCAGCACTGGCATTGCCGACTGCTACTTCAATGTGAC
>NW_010392516.1:2830-3134 GCF_000710305.1 Buceros rhinoceros silvestris | reverse complement strand
GTGCGCCTTGAGGCAGCAGGTGAGCAAGTCCTGTCCTGCGAGGCATGGGGCTGGATGTGGGGCTGCGGCCTCTGGGATGTTCCAGGGGTCCTTGAGTCTGTGGGAATCTTCCCCCTAGTGCTTTGGGGAACCACTTGCACCCCACTCCTGGCTTATACCTCCCTTTGCTCCCCACAGATGCCCAAGCTGCCCCAGCCAAGGACATCACTGTCCCCGTCCTCGAGAAAGTGGCTTCCAGTCGGTCCACCCAGACGCCCGTGGGGCAGCTGGAGCCACCAGCTGTGGGAGCTCCCCCCACCACACC
>NW_010392516.1:631-2586 GCF_000710305.1 Buceros rhinoceros silvestris | reverse complement strand
TTGCCCCCTGAGGAGAAGCCACAGCTGGACCCTGAGCTCCCGCCCAACATCACTGTCTGCGTGCCCCCAGAGCTGATGTTCACCCCGCCTCGGACTGTCACCTCATCCCACACAGACGCCCCGACCCAAGGCTCCTCTGCACCCCCCACGGACGTGTTCCCCCCACCCCAGGCTCCATCATCTCCTTCCAAGCTCTCCCCTGTTTCCCCAGTGTCAACCACTCCTGGCTCAGTCCCAACACCGTCTTCCACCCCCAATGCTGCACCCGCACGGAAGAAGCCTCCCTACATGGTCACCTCCTTCATCTCCATGCCCCCCACATCACCCCCCATGCAGGAGCCGGCCCCCAAATCACCCCCCGTGCAGGAGCAGCCCCCCAGCGCTCCATCCTCCAAGGAGCCCCCAGCCGAGAGTGGGGTCCTGGGGGCGAAAGAGAACACAGCGCTGCGGCAGGGGGTTCCCCAGAAGCCATACACCTTCCTGGATGAGAAGGCGAGGTGAGTAGCAGCAGGACAGGATGTGCTGCTGGGGGTGTCCCCGCCCCAGCGCCCCATGCTGGGGATGCTGAGCGCTGCCCCGTGCCACAGGGGCCGTTTTGGAGTGATCCGGCTGTGCAAGGAGAATGCCACAGGGAAGCACTTCATGGCCAAGATCGTGCCCTACGAGGCAGAGAGGAAGCAGAGCGTGCTGCAGGAGTATGAGATCCTCAAGGCTCTGCACCACGAGCGCATCATGGCCCTGCATGAGGCGTACATCACACCCCGCTACCTGGTGCTCATCTGCGAGAACTGCGCCGGCAAGGAGATCCTCTACAGCATCGTGGACAGGTACAGGTGGGCACGGGGCCACTGGGGATGGCTTTCAGCACAGGGCCACCCGCTGGATGCCATTTGCCCCCAGGTTTCGCTACTCGGAGGACGACGTGGTGAGCTACGTGCTGCAGCTCCTGCAGGGCCTCGAGTACCTGCATGGCCGCCGCATCGTGCACCTTGACATCAAGCCAGACAACATCATCATCTCAGGCATGAATGCCCTCAAGATCATTGATTTCGGCAGCGCTCAGACCTACAAGCCTCGGGTCCCGGCTTGCCCGCCGCATCGTGCACCTTGACATCAAGCCAGACAACATCATCATCTCAGGCATGAATGCCCTCAAGATCATTGATTTCGGCAGCGCTCAGACCTACAACCCCCTCGTGCTGCGGCAGTTGGGGCGGCGTGTCGGCACCCTGGAGTACATGTGTGAGTGGGGCACTGGGGATGCGGTGGCATGGGGACGGGAACGGGGACAGGGACAGATCAGGGGCATGCTTATGCCCGAGGTGTGCACGTGTGCCCACGTACCGGGGGGCTTGGGAATGGGGAGGAAGCGAGGCATCCGTGGGGAAGCTGGGGCGTCTCTGGGGTGCTGGGTGTGTCTGCTGCGAATTTCTGTAGGGTTTCTGGGCACAGTGGGAGAGTTTGGGGGCTGTGGGGCAGCTGGGGCATCCTTGGAGGTGCTGGACTCTGTCAGGGTGTTGGGATGTCAGGTGGGGTGCTGTGGCTGCTGTGGCTGCTGAGGGTGCTGAGGATAGGGAGATGCTGTGGGTGTTGGGAATACTGTGGGTTCGGGAGGTGCGGGGGGTGCTGGTGATGCTGTGGGTGCTGGGGCTGAGCCCCCAGTGGATATGACAGACCTGCTCCTCTGTCTGCAGCGCCAGAGGTGGTGAAGGGGGACCCGGTGGGCTCCGCAGCAGATGTCTGGGGTGTTGGCGTCCTCACCTACATCATGTAAGGGAAGGGGCTTGAGGGATGAACACACTGAGGTGGAGTCAGCCCCACCCAGGGCTCGGTGCCGTGGGGAACACCAGGCTGGTAGTGGGCTGGGGGACGCTGTGGGCCTGCAGACCCCTCCCCGCTGGACATGGGGATCGAGTCACGCTGGGCAGCTGAGGCTGGCCCAAACCAAGGGCGGG
>NW_010392516.1:0-335 GCF_000710305.1 Buceros rhinoceros silvestris | reverse complement strand
GATGGCTGCCCTCTTCATCCCCAAATGCCTCGCTGTGCACCCCTGGTGAGTGCCCAGCCCAGCCAGGGAGGACAGGTGGCCCTGGACTGAGTCTGCGTCTGGGACAGGCGGGCAGCTCCCCACCTCCCAGGGTCACTCCAAACATCATCACTGGGACCCCAGGGGCCATCCCTGCTCCTGGAGAGGACTGGGATCTCCTGAGCCCAGAAACCTGGGGACCATCCTTGCTCTCAGAGAGGGCTGAGATCCCTTGGGTCTTGCAGAGCAGGGGCAGTGGCCAGGTTTGGGGGGTGCAGTGGCAGGGGGCACCCCTCAGCCCCTAACACAGGGCCGCC
>NW_010392515.1:21108-25046 GCF_000710305.1 Buceros rhinoceros silvestris | reverse complement strand
TGCACTGAAGACGCCTTTATCCCCCCACCCCACCCCCACCCTCCCCCAGGACAAGAACTCCGGCTGCTTACAGACCAAGACTTAATGATTTATAAATACTTCCAGATAGCGAGTGTATTTCAAGGGAACTCTTTGCATTGTTTTAATCTGGGAATCTGTGTATCACTGAAGAGGGATAGGAAATGAAGTTTTGCAGCCACAGAGATTGTTCATGTTAGTCATGGAAAAGGCTCAAGAAATACAAACCAGCACTTCACTTACCAAAAAAGTATCATCAACACAAGAAAGACCACGTCCCACTACTTCCTCCAACTTTTGGAGAACTTACAGAATTAGGTAGGTAACAATACTAGGTAGTAATACTCGTGCTGTGCTGTCTAGAAAAACTTTGCAGAAAAACAAACAGTTGTGCTGTCCAACACCTGAGGACCTGACCACAGCTGCTGCCTCGGCAGCTTGAATCGAACATCCTTGGTTTATGTTTACCAAAGTGAAAAATAGACATGATTAAGGTCAGTTTTGAAACACCACCACTGAAAAGTGTTAGGAAGTAATCAGAATATGTATCAGAACTTGGTCCAAACTGATACACAGTTACACTGAAACATGGCTCAATTTCCCATTACCACCCCTGTGGCTCAGCAGCACTGAAAGTTATCATTAATGAGCACAGTTACACTGAGGTAGAAAAAAAATCACTGCAGGACCAACAGCTGACACCTAAATTGATACTCTCCTTCCTTTCTTGGTTTTTTAATACCTGCCATTCTGAAGTTCTAAGCTAGCAAGACCCTAGTATGAGGGTTTTTTCAATTATTTTTTTCTTGAATAAATTAATAAATCCAGAAAACATTAAATCAAAATTCATTCTCCTCAAGGTGATCCAATGTCACACCTGTCTCGGGAAAGATTTCCAGTGCTTCAAGAAATGTCTTAACTAAGCAATGCCAGAGCACAAGTTTTGGTTACTTTTTCCCAGCAATTACCTTTTAGTGTAAAGTATCAGTTAAACTTTCACAGAAGAGTTTTCCACATCCAAAGCCCATTTTGAGTGGTATTTATTGTTCAAAGAGCTGCCTTGTTAGTTCACTCCCGAAAGCTCAAAGGAGAATATCCTAAGCCATCGCATTCGAAACCCAGGCACATTAGGCCGTATACTAAGAGATAAGAGGATGACAAAAAGCGATAGCCCTGACAGAGGGCACTGCTTCGCTGCTACTTCCAGTAATGTGGTTATATTCTAAACACCAAGAAGAAATAGAGAAAAGTCAAACCGAACCGTAAATTCCCCTAAGGACTATGAACTGTCTTAAGGGTCATCTTGTTAACATGCTCAACCAAAAAAAGAAAAAACTGAACTGGTCGATTTATTTTTTTTCCTGCGTATAAAAATAGGGGGGAAAAAACCACAGAAAGCCAATCCCTAACCATCAAAAAGGAAGTAGGAGTTGATTGCTATTACATGACATTACTTTCAACACAGGGTTATGAATGATGCAACGGAAGCTGTAATTACATTTTCATTTATAATATCACCAAAACTTTGTATCTCAACTGCCACTCAAATTTTCAGGATTTCCCACATCAAATGTGTCCTTTTAAAGACAGGAAATAGCAGACTGTTACCAGCTGGGCTCTTATACAAGAAAGAATTTGAGGATTACATGTAGTCTACTTCTAATTTTCTTGCACAATATTTTGTAGTGCTCTACTTCTGTGAGCTTCATGGCACTACAGGGATGAAGCATACACACTGATGCCCCACAAGTTCAGTGCAAAAACCAGAAAAACCTTGCTTGAACTAGGAAAAAAAAAAAAAGAGTTATTGCTGGCAGCTGGTCATTATTAATTTTGGTTTTCCATGTGTTAAAGCTTGACTAGTTTTTAACTTGGTTCTTTGCAGTGCTGCTGACAGTCTCTGTCTAACCTTGTTGTTAAGGCATGTTCACCCCTAGAACTGCTGGACCCATTCTTTCATCATAGTTTCTCCGCCTATCCTTCAGAATGATGCTGCCTGCCAACAAAGGCCAAGAATGTGACACCCAGACCTCCTTTTATTTTTTTGACAGCTTATATGCGAACCTCCAAATTTCTCAATCAACTTTCCTATTTTACACAGCAACACTCAGAAAGAAGTATGAGGGCAGGATATTTAATTTTCAACACTGTGAAATAGAATACTCCTCTTGGTCACGCTGCTCAGAAAAATTAAGATACGAGAAGAGCTGGGAGAATTATTTTTTTAAGGTTCTTTTCCTCTTCCCTTGTACATTTTCAATCTCTACAGCTATAAGCAATTTCACTTGACTAAATTCATAGGACAGACTGAAAAGCAGGAGCTGTAAACTCAAGCTGTGGAGGCTGTGTCACTGCTTTCTGTATTATAATTTCTTTTCCACATGGATAGATGGAAGGTTAATTTATTGCCACTTACTATTTGAAAAAATAAAGCACAGGGGAAGACATGTTGTCCCTTCCAGAGATACGGCTGGATTTGGAAGAAAATCAAGGTCAAAAATGAAACAGCACGTATGTGGTGAGTTCCAAATACACAAAGTAATAGCATGACAGAAATAATAATTAGTATTCAGGATTCCAACCAGAATTTGTTGACTTCAGTTACAGCTAGTTTATCCAGTCATGTCTGGGCAGACTCAGTACTTAGGTTTCAAAGTGACTGGAAATTATAATGCTATTTTCATTTTTCTCTAAAAATGTATTTTGCTAGACTGTAAGATCCATGCTGAAAGCCTGACTCCAGTGCTCAGCAGCAGGATTATGCTGTCTATCTTCAGAGCAACACCTGTGCATGGCACCGACTTCAGCTATCTGCACAGCAACGATGCTGCAGAAAAGTTGCACGCCCAAGCTCCAGCTCCCGCAACCCTCCTCCCTCCCTACAATCCAAATCTACCTTTCCCACTAAAGCCTTTAAGTCTTTAAAGGAAATCCCCAAGTAATATTGACTTTCCAACCCTTGTTTACTCTTGAAAAATCCTTCAGTTCCACTTCCCCTTCCCTACCCAAATACTGGGAGTTAGTCTGCTAGTGGCCTTCAAGAAAAATCCCCAAAGAAATCAAACTTAATCTTCCCAGGCTCTTCGGAACTTCCTCAGTTCGCCCCTCTTCCATAACGCCCACTTACTTTCATGAAGTCTTACGCTCTCTCAGCTGTGTGTAATGTGGACAGTTGCTTTAGTCATCCCAGCTAACTCACTCGTTTACTCTTTAAAATATATCCCCGATACAATCTGCAGAAAAGTTTGAGGTTTAGTGGCTAACTTTAACTCTCTTGTTGTTGATAAGTTTACTTGTGCCTGAATAATCTACGAAACTAACTGCTAGACCTGAACCTTGGTGGAAGTACTGCCTTATACTAGTACAAGATCTGTTGCCCCAATGCGCTTGGAGTTAAGAGATTGTGTAGTTCAGACTTTTTTGAAGACAAAACTAAACTAGATATAAACACAAATCAAAATTCCATGTTGAAAGGCCTATAATACTTAGGAGGAAAGGTTTGCGTGATGATGCAGTCATTTAAGACAAGTCATTAACACATATGCACACACACACTTCACTGGTGTCACTGCTGAGTGTTCATAAAATCTGGTTTAATTATAAAAACAAATTCCTCTAAAATTCTAGATACAAAAATAATACTTATCTCTTCCAAACATTTTGGAAGACATATGTAATAGTTCTATTTATGTAAATTATGAATATGAATCTGTATTTCTAACACCTCTGAATTTTAGGAAGGCAGAGCATCCAGATTGCAAAGGAAAAACTCTGTTCTTGGGTGGATTTGGAGCTTATTTTCACGGATTTCAGAAGTATGCAACTTCGGAAATTAAGTACAGACCTTTAGATAATGATATTTATTATGCTCTGTATTAAGCTTTATACATGAAATGAAAAAGCATGACAGCTGCATTCCT
>NW_010392515.1:18029-21015 GCF_000710305.1 Buceros rhinoceros silvestris | reverse complement strand
CTGCTTGGTTTATGGAACAAGAAAAGCATTACCAGCAGAAGATACGTAAGATTTAAAGTTATATAAGCAAATATAAATGTGTATACATGTCAATTAGCTGTCAAACAATACACACCCACATTAAGAATAGAGGAAGAGAACCAGCACCACAATAAAACTTTGAAAATCCTTCATGTTTCATTCTATGGTCCAATGATTATAGGACTGGAGAGACTCAGAATGAAGAGATTAAACACTGTTCTGGCTTGTCCATTAGTCTGCTGAGGAAACTTTGGCAAATCACTTGACTTTTCTATGTGTCAGCATCCCAATTTGTCAAATCGGTGTAGCAACACTTAATTCCTTTATAAAGTACCTGGACATCCAGTGAGGAAGACAAGCTTTACTGTAACAAACTGACACAGTTCTGAACCATTTAATAATGTGTTTAATGAGACTTGTAAATGTGTAACAGTTTGACTTGTTTTTTCAACTTAGAAAGGAATGAGCTTAGAAGTCAAAATGCCTATCTTGCTTTACTAGTTAGATATTCTATCTCTGCAATTGCTTCACCACTTTCAGGACATAAAACAATTGCCAGAAGACTTTTTGGCTTATTTTCCAATGCTGATATCAGACAAAAACTTATGGATTATTCCTATTTAATATGTTTAAGAAATATCTCCTTAGTCTAACCTATGTAACTTACACAAAATAGCCTATCATAGGGCTGAGAGCTAACCATAGATCACTACCCATGGAACACGATTTTAGTCTTTCATTTTAATTCAGAAAAATTAGGTCATTCTCCTAGTATTGCAGTTATAAGTAGGACATTATACTTTTTTGACAAAATTCTTACTTTCCACGGAATAACAACTTCACCTGAGGTACAGCTGATTTGTTTTTAAAATTCTCTTTGTATACAATTCTCTTTAAATACACTGATCTTCTAGAGAAAACGGAAGATTGCAAACCCATCTTTACCTCAATTCTATCGCATATAGCACGGCAAAAATCTCATCTGCTCCCAGAGGCTCCTGTCTGAAGAAATCAGATTGCAGAAGGCCCTCTCTCCCCTTCCAGGAATGACCTGTGCATGGTTAATATACAAACACTCCTCTTCTCTCTGACAATGTTCTCAGCTGTTCCACTGAGGGTTAAACTGCCTCTAACCCATCACCTTCCAGCTGCTCTCATTTGCAGACCACATTTTCTCACAATATTTTACATCCTTATTAAGCATTCCATGTTATCAGAAAAACCTTTTAAGCATTGAAAAATCTTTTAGAGAATCTAGCTCTATTTTTGAAGAAAACTCATTACTGAAAGAGAGGAAAGATTTTAAGAAGGAAAGAAAAGTCTCAAGAGACCACTAGATACGTGCATGTGCTGAGGAATGCTGGTTTAATTTTAAAAAAAACATCAGAGACTTGAAAAGATAAGTACAAATCTGACTGCATTTCACACACTGAGACAAAAATAAAGATTTCTTTAAATAGGTCCAATGTTTCACTACATTCTAAAAGTATGGTAGCTGCAGCTTTCCAGTTAGACACAAAATGTGAGGTAAAAAGCTTCACAACACACATCACTGACTTTTCTGAGGTTGTAATTGCACGAGATTGCATGAAATTGGCTTGTGCTGAACATTGGCCCAAAAAAGGCTTAGACCTATTATGAAGTTCTCTTTTTCCTTCTTTATATAGACTACAGGTACAGTTATCAGCAAAATAAAAAGCAGCAAGGTCACATTATCTTTTCCACTAGAAACCCCACAGTTTGCAGAAATAATCTGCAAAGTTTATGTTTAGTAACTTCCAGATTCCCGGTAGCTGTTACAACACACACATTCAGGGAATATCAGGTACAAGCAAATACGTCTGAACTTTAAATTAACAGTCACATTCCAACACTGACCATTCATCAAAGTAACTCCAGTGTTAGGAGCAGCTGGCACACTTCTCCAGTAACACAGCACTTACTACAGGAACATTCCAATCTAATTTAAAATACCATAAACCTGAGCTTGCTGTTGTGTTTTCAGTACTTGGCATCTTGAGGTTAGGTTATCGAAAAATGCTCATAATGACTTCATGCATTTCAGGTTTTATTTTATCTATATTTTTATATCTATACATCTGTAGCTAGATATACATGCCACCTAGAAAGAATGGAAGATGAAATGATTTTGTGAAATACTTTGCCTGAAGTTACCTTAAACTGAATCAACGTTTCAATAAGCAATTTTGACTGCACACAGTATTATGATAAACGTAATGACTGAATTCACCAGGCAACCACCAATTACCCACATCTAAGGCACTCATTGCTAGATATTAATAGAGCTGTATCCATGCAAAAGTAAAATATAGCCTTATATTATGGCACACAGATACTTAACTATAGACTCAAGTTTGATAAAAAGTGATTAATTGAAAGTTATTTTTGTTGTTACACTAATTTTTAGAGAGGACAACAAATGGCAGTTCCAGATAGTAAAATATTTTCTTTTAGAATAAATTAAACGCTTGCTAACCGGCTAGTCTTTAATGGGTATGAACTGAATGGTTTTGCACCAAGCTACAGTATAACATTCAACTGAACATTATCCCATTTGCTGTTGTTATTGCAGAACCGTCACACATAATTCTGTGAAATCTTGTCCCCTGGACCTCTAATACCACTCAGTCACCACTACTTTCCGTTTTGAACTAAGCATAACAACACCCAAACCATATACCTCTTGAATTCTCAACCACTTTAACGGCCTTCCATCTCACTTGATAATGTGACTTCCACAATATTTCCAATATTGTAAAAGGTTAAGAACTTCAACCCCCACTGCCCTGCACATACTGCATTCATTCATTTGCAAGACAAGTTTTCCAGAATAATTTAACTGTATTTTCGGTTAGATGTTTTTCAGGGGTATAACTGCTGCAAATGCCAAAGGTGCAGAACAGCATAAGAGTCAACCCAATATCAACAGACTTTCAAAAAGAAT
>NW_010392515.1:0-17914 GCF_000710305.1 Buceros rhinoceros silvestris | reverse complement strand
TCTTTCGAAGGCGACTGTTCTCCCTAACATTAGATAAGGTCTAGAGCAAGGTAGAGAAAACACAGCATGACATGGCCGTAAGACTGACCAACAAGAAAAGCCCACTACTAACAATTATAACAATACAAGAAGTTTAACCAACACTCTACAGGGTAAAAGGAGAAAGAAAAAACAAACCACAGGTGGTAAGAAATATGAGAAAATTAAGATAATAGAATCACAGGATAACTGAGGTTGGCAGAGACCACTGGAGGTTACATGGGCTGACCCGGGCTCAAAGCAGAGCTCATACCAGTTAGACCATAATGTTCACAGCCTGAATGCTTCCGAGGCTGGTGATACCGTGCAGAACCACCAATCCCATATCAAAAAGAATAAATGCAATGCATCAGAAGAACAAGGTGTCCTCACTTAAGTCCTTTGACAGACAGTAGCATGACAGCAGATGGTGCAGGCAGCAGCTGGTCAATTCCCTTCAGGTGCAGAGGAGATAAAAAAGACTTCACTCAGCCTCTTAAAGAACTGCTCTCCTATGATCCTTCACTATTCCAGGCCAGAGACTGGCACTTCCAAGGGCAACATGCCATCTTCTGTTGTTCTTCCTTAAACTGCAGGGTAAGCCTGCTAGAATGTTTCCTGAATCCTATGGAACAGAGCCCAGAGACTGTCAGAAATTACCTTGTGCCCAGGACTGGCAGCAATGCTCAGCTGCTCTA
Organism: Buceros rhinoceros silvestris; assembly: GCF_000710305.1. Lineage (NCBI taxonomy): Eukaryota > Metazoa > Chordata > Aves > Bucerotiformes > Bucerotidae > Buceros > Buceros rhinoceros. The sequence continues at coordinate 17,198 of NW_010392515.1, read as the reverse complement.
GATGCTGGAAATCACCAGGACTGAATCACTAGCCACATTCAAAACAAATTACCAACCCCTACTGAGCAGGAACAAGCCAAACTATCCTTTCTCTGTTTAAGGAGCTTTCCGTACTCAGGCTTTGCCTGAGTCACACCGCAAGACACGAGGGCAATGGATGCCCATCCTCAAGCCTCCAGTGTTGTTCAGCAGTATTCAATCAGATTGCTAACCATTTCAGTTTCCTAAAATCCAGTGCACGTATGGAGACTCTTCCTGCATTAAAAGCGTAAAACTGATTGAGAAAGACGGCTTTACAGTTGTAAAGAATTAGAACTCTGTCTGAATAAACTCACCAACTAATGACCAAAGGGAGCTAAACTAGCTCCGAAAAGCCTGGCTGAAAACGTGTGGCTGTCATGGTATCCCAAATTGCAATAGATGTTCTTTCTAATGTGATTATATTTTGCAGGTTCACCAAAATGCAGACCTTGTCTTAAAGGTCCACAGCTGTACGCATTGTGCAGCAAATCACACCCTATATAGAGAACTAGCAGCAAGTTCTGGTTAAGTGTCTTTTCTCGGACTTAGTATTATCTCCACCATACTGCTAAACTTTGCACAAAAATTAATCCGTATTGTAATTTTTAATTTAATGTAAAAAGAAATATCTACATGGCCTTACTTTTCATCTGACATCGGAAATTCTACCCTATTTTCCACCTTCAGCTAACTTGAAAGCATCAAGTATGTACATTTATTTACAAAAATATAGATACATGTTCATAGATTCTTATTTCTAAAGTCACACCTGTTTCCCAAGCCAGTTAAATATAAAACTTAATATAGTGTCTGGACTAAATATGCTAAAATAACACTTTACAAAGCACAAGTTTATGTTTTGAGAGAGAAAAATAATTCACCCTGTTGGACTGATAGTGGCAGTAAGATTTTGAGATAATTTTCCTTTTGCTTTGTGTAGGTATGCTTTAAAAGGACAGCACTGGTGTGAATAATAAGCAGAGTGATAAGCAATTAAAGAGATAGAAGTGTGCAAAATTGCCACCAAAGATTTAAGGCTTTCGAACTAACAAAAGTATGCACAAAGAGAAAAAGATTAAAGGATCACTGCACACATTTCCAACCACTTCTACAAGCAGGCTTTTACGTGAAAAATGACTGCATATCCCTATGATGACTTAGGGAATGGATAGGTTCCTCTTTGAAAATGATCTATTAAGAAGAAGAAAGTAATGACAAGAAATGTATCAAACAAGTTGCAAGGCCTTCGATACCCACGTACAGGATACGGAACAGCGGGAAACCTGTGAAAAAGAACTAAACCCGATTTTTAAAAAAATCTGTAGTTTTCCAAAGAGTCCTCTCTGGACTGCATAGAGAATATTCCTGCCATAACTTCAAACTCCACAAGCTGCCCCATAGCATCATTCCTGCAAGACTGAAAATGAGGACTCTGACAGCAAAGGTGTTTCTTTATTTAGCTAAACATAAGTTTTGGCTAACATTTACCTAGAACAAAGTAAATGTTTAAGTGCTAAAACCAGTTTTTAACAGTTTTGGAGGTGGGGGTTTTGTTGGTTGTTTTTTGGTTTGTTGGGAGTTTTTGGTTGGTTGGGTTGGCTTTTAGTTTTGATTTGGTGTTGGTTTGGGTTTGGTTTTTTTTTTATAAACAATATTCCAAATAACCCCAAAACCCAGCAGGATGAATTCAGAGGTTTAATCCTCCCTCATCGCCCCAGTGATTTAGCATAGCACCTGAAGAAGAATTTCCTTTATTCAAGGCATATATTTGTTCTGGGTTTTGGTGGTTTGGGATTTTTAAGCAGCAAGATACTTTTTTTCTTTTTAAATAGAGATGAACTGTGCTAGGAAATACAAACAGCACATTTTTCTCCATCACATTGATAGCAACCAGATAGCAACCTCAAAAATGTAAGGTTTTCTTTGTTATTTACTGAAAGCAAGAAAAAAAATACAATAAAGGAGCTTTGACCATGTCAAAACTAGTGCAGAGATTTCTAACTGAAAACTACAGACAACAGCAGAACAAAAGATTGTCTGAAGATGTAAGGAAAGGAATGCATTTCCAAAAAGTTTCATGCCTTTTCTGTCTAGAAAGGTAGGAGCAAAAGAGTAGCAGCATTTGTTGTCTTTCAATACCCTATTCCCAAGGATGAAAAGTTCATAGCCAAGAACATACACAATTGATAAAACTAATACTGAGAAAACATCCATATTACCTTCAACAAAAGATAATATTGTTCAAACCAGAGGGGACAGCAGAGACTGAAAATCTTCTCCAGGACTTTACACCTTAGTAAAGCTAAGGTTTTGCTTCAGATCTTATCTGTCATTGTTTAAGTACAAATAATAATAATTTTTAAAAGTTCTCAGAAGCCACTGGTGCGCTTACAGAAAGAAGCTGGGTTTCTCAGTCAGATTAAGCTGACCCTAAACTGTGCTTCCATGTATTCATCAGCCCTCTGGATGCAGGAACTGAATGTCCCATTAGCAAGTTTGCTGATGATACCAAACTGGGAGGTGCTATTGATTCTCTTGAGGAACAAGAGGCCTTGCAGAGCAATCCATATAGACTGGAGCACTGGGCTATCATTAATGGGATGAAATTCCAATTCCAAATGCTGGATCCTGTACCTGGGAAGGAGTAATGTCAGGCGCAAGTATAAATTGGGAGAGGAGTGTCTGCAGAGCAGCCCTGCAGAAGGGAATCTGGTGGTGCTGGTTGACAGCAGGCTCAGTATAGTCAGCAGTGTCCTTGAATGTGCCCAGAGGAGGGTAACAAAGCTGGTGGAATTGCTGAAAAGAATGTCCTGTGACAAGTGATGAAGGACTTTGGGCTTGTCTAGTTTGGAAAAAAAAGAGGCTGAGAGGTGACCTTATTGTTCTCTAGAGCTTCATGAGAAGGGGAAGCAGAGAGGAAGGTGTTGATCTCTTCTCCCTGGTATCCAACGCCAGGACACGTGAGAATGGTTCAAAGCTGTGCCAGAGGAGCTTCAGACTGGACATTAGGAAACATTTCTTTACCGAGAGGATGGGGAAACATTGGAACAGGCTTCCTGAAGAGGTGGACAACACCCCAAGACTGTCAGAGTTTAAGAGTCATTTGGACACTGCCCTTAACAACATGTTTTAACTCGGTCAGCCCTGAACTGATCAGGCAGTTAGACTAGGTGATTGTTGTAGGTCCCTTCCAACTGAGATAGTCTATTCTAGTCTATATTTAAGCTACCATGCTCTGAAGAGAAGCTGACTTTGTTTTCTGTCTCATAGACTCAATGTTTAATACTGCGATCGGTGTAAGCTAATCATCCAAATCACCAGAGATGAATCTCATCCCGCTGTTTCCCTTTAAAATTGGAAGGTCAGGGGAGAAAAAAAACAACAAAAACCACACCACTCCAAAAACCCCAGATCAACAGAAAGACAGTTTATTACTAAGGAAAACCCAGTTAAGGAATTGACGTTAAGGCCATAGTCACTACTGGCTATGGTTGACAAGTGTGGCTTCCAGTTCATTTCAAAAAGTAACAGCTCTAAGAGATAAGCCCTGTATATAAGAAAGCAAGTAAGCACTTGGAGAGATGTTTCACAGAAAAGAGTAAATCTAGCATCCAGATACAATCCAGTCTGGTTTTGCTTGCTACTCTCACCAAGCTAAGGCTGTTTCCACAGTCTTCAGGTGTAAAGAAGTAGTTAACATACTAGAGAACTATGAGTTAGACTCCAGGGAAATCTCTGCAGACAGAGAAACGGATCCTGCAATTAAAAAAAAAAAAAAAAAAAAATTTTATTGTGAGAAAAAAAAAAAAAAAAAAAAAAAAAAAAAAGAGGGTTACTGGTAAAACAAAGGAGAAAAAAAAAAAAAAAAAAAAAAAAAAAATCAGACTGGGGACCAAATCTCTCATTGTTCAAAGTACAAGTATTACACAGGGGGGCTGGCCATTCTGATCTCAAAATTTCTTTAGTGCGAATGTGAGACCTGAGATTCTGCTCTTCCTCAGGAGAAGGGCAAAAGAAAAAATAAAAAAGAAAAGGAACTAAAGTAGAAGACTATGTCAGTAGCTATGTACAACCGCCTAGCAGCCTTGCTGTCCCTGATCCACCATGGAGGATGTCTGATGTCAAAGTTGACTTTCTTCCTTCCCTTTTCTGTGTCTGAACGAAATCACAGCCATAAATTACAGTTATCTAGTGCATAATATTTGAAACTATTCAAGTATTGAAACAAAGCAACCTTTTTCCACAGTGCATGAAAAAAGCTTCTGTTCATTTGCTCCTCAGGCTCCACTGTGGAGAAAGCAGAAGCCTTGTGTTAGCGTTGACCAGAAGACAGAAAGAAGTTGCTTGTTACTAACAGGAAACTCACACAACACCGATTGTTACCACACACAACCTACTCCTAAAGTGTCCTGGAAGAGGTAAAAGGAAAGCACTCTCCAAGCTTTCAGAGGACATCTCTAGAAAATAAAAGGAGAGAGGAAAAGAGAGAGAAGACCATATTGCAGATGTATGCGTCGCTAGGAATGAAGTGTGATGGATAGTGCTGTCATTTTAGAGAAGGCAGCTCAACTGAAGCTATTTTTAGTCACTAACTAGTTACACTGCGCAGAAAAAACAGTTCTTAAAAAAAAAAAAGGAGAGATAGGCATTTATGCTAGGAAAAACAGATTATTTGAGAATAACTGAAGGGTTCCTCTTCAATGGAAATAGTACCAGATGTCTTATTTCAGTTTGAAAACACCTGTTTTTTCTATATTTAAAGTTTCTTCACAAAAAATTCCCTCTATAGTGGCAAATCTTTAAAATCCAGATCTTCAAGTTTTTCAGCAGCTGGTTTGGAAAACTGTCCACATCAGTACTCAAAACAGAGGGCAGACAACTCCCATTCACAGTGTCTTTCTATTGAGACTGCAGCCAACGAAACCAGGTCTTTTACTGACCTAACAATACACTCTGATGCAACCTCACAGAGCATTGCTGACTTGCCAGATGGCTGTCAATAACACCTCAAAATCCAGCTAAACGCCTGCTTTATTGTAAGTTTTTCCTTTTTACACTTTAAATTACTATGTGTTCCTTTTACAGCAGTTTTGAAAGGACAAATACACACAAACCAGCTTATGCTTTACCGTTTTCCTCATGAGCAGGCACATGCAAAACTTGTTGTGTGGTATTTTCCCTTCACCTGATAACACTGGCCTTGGATCTTACATGTTACAATTTAATAGAAGCTTATTTTTTAAGCTACAGATTCAAGTATCATTTAATGGAAAGATACTAAGAAATTAGTCTGCTGATTCTTGTGAAGAACTGCACAGCAAGAGAGAAATTGGACCCACCGGACAAGTTCTGCTCTAGCATTTCCGTTCCACTGAATGATTTAATCTAAGGCTATAGTCAGGGTATGGCCAGCTTAACAATGTTGTTTCATGCAGAATCAAGCCTTTCTGCCCCAGCACTTCACCTAACCCAGCCAAGGACTGTCATTTCTTGCACTTGTCTGCTGGTATACACAGTATTTCACGCAGAATCAAAGGTCAAGTACACTTAGTAAGCCTGTGTGTGTTTAAATCAAATCAAATCGCCTAGTACTGCTCCGCTCTCCTGAAGTTATAAGAAAAATGTTAAAACTATTTTCATGGTTAAGCACAATCTCTGATTGCAAGGAAGGATTATTATCGGCAGCATCACAGTCTATGCAACAGTCATTACAGGAACAGGCACCTGTTGATAACTACTGTAGTTCTGGGACATTTTCCCAGAGCCATTTGGGAGGAAAGAGAAGAGAAGGTGCAGGCAACATGGTGAAGGAGGAAGGTAACCCATACCACAATAGTATTCAAACATCTTTTTCAGTATGTCCTCTGCTGATGCTTTCAGTACAAGTAGTGTTTATTATCCTAGTTAGATGCTCTTCTCAAATGTCATATCAATGGCATAGAAAAAAAAAGGGGGTTTTATATATACACCTTTTTCTAAGCAGCATATCCTGTCTTCAAATTTCCCAAAACATCATGCTTTCCCTTGTTTCAACACACTATCAGCAAATGTAAAAAAGAAGTAAGTCTGTATCCTCTGTCATAAATCTTCTCTCTCCACTGTTCAGTCATTAGTGGTGCTGTACATAAAGCATAAAGGACACAATAAATGATTTAAGAATTGAAGAACTTGTTTGAAGAGAACTAGAAAGAAAAAAACTACCAACAACCTGCAAAGATTTATTCAGGACATCTCATTCATACAGTATACACTTAGTCTTAGATTCAGTTATTTACAGTTATCAAGTATGCCCATGACCTTGTAATTACCTCACTGAAACTCCTTAGTCTCACATATGAAGACCCACTGTCTCGAGTTACATAGTCCCGACCTACACAGGTCCCTGAACCTGAAATAAAGGTAAGTTTCTGTGCTTGATCCTGAAGCATAAACATGTTACACTGGCAATGTCTACTGAATGATTGAAGTACACTGTCTTGATGAGCAACTCTGCCCCACTCAATACAAAAAGTTCATGCCAAGAACCACGGAGAAGAACACGAATTGAAACCTGGAGCAGTGCTTCCTGCTGCTGCATTTGCCCTTTCTAAAATTATTGTGATGAGGCCAGCAACTGCATTTCCAACTCCTCACCCTAACAATCCTTCCAGCATGAATGTAACCAAGTCAGTCCCAGACAGAGACTTTGAGCCTTCGCTGCAGTTATTAAGAAGAAAACTCAGTCACTGAATCACTCCTGCATCTCCCATCACCACAGATATAGGCTTATAACCATCACAAAAAGGCCATAGCTAGTTTATTCCTCAAAAGGACTTTTAGGTATGCTCTAGTAAAAAAAAAGACACCTTTAGGCACAGTTTCGTAGTAAACTACATAAACTTAGTACCATTTCAAGATCCTCAAGTGTCTCACTCAACAGCATTCTCGAACAATATAACTACTCTACAACAGAACTTGAACAATGATGGAACACTTTCCACATTGCCCTTTCAGTCTTAAAATTCTTCTTTTGCTACAAACTATCCAAGTGTCTTCCTAAAAACATCTCTCAGTAACACTGGTCTTTTTGCTACACTGATAAAATTCTAAATGAAAGAATTACCTACACGGAAAAAATTCATTACTCTTTCCAAGTGCCAACAGTCACTTGTAGGCAACATTGCAGGGCTTAATTTCTTCATGCAGCTAGCATTAAGTTAAGGTTGCATGAAAAATTCACCTTACAAATACAGAAACGAAATGCTGGTTACGGTTTAGCATTTGTATTAAACGATATTCCCTGAAATTTACAGATACATAAGGCAAGGTACCTGAAATGCCAAAGGTCAAGGATTAAAGCCACAACTTATGTTCTGACCAAGGGTGTAATTTAAATAGGACAACGATAAAAATGTTCCATGTGTAATCTTTTCATTTTGAGGGAAATCAAATGCATTTTTTAAAAAACTGACATTTTCAACTTATTGATGAGGCACAAAAAATGAAAAAGTAATCCATATATCAGAATTTATAAAGACATGGGAGTAGTTCTGGGGAAAAACACTGACATTTTTCCAGACTTACTGCATCTCTTGGTTGCCCAGCAACTTGAAATCGCCAAGTGACTGCTCAAGACCAGACGCAGTAAAAGACTTGGAAAGCCTGAACTTAAAGCACTTAATTACGAAGCACCTCACCCCCAGAACAGAATTCAGAAATACATTACTATCCTTATGCAATTCCTGGGGAAAACAAGGCTCCAAGGAAAACAGTTCTAAACAGCCAGCAAAACCTTGCAGTGAGATGCAAATGTAGGAACTACACATAATCCTGCATTTCTCTGGGGATTAGGTATAGAGCCAAAGGCAACGGCCTCTGTTCATTCTGTTCATCAGTAAAGAATCCACTTGAGGGCAGGGCAGCCAACAAATACTCTTTTAGAGAGCATGATCATTCTCATCAGAAAAGGAGGTGATAAGTATTGCACCTCCTGCAAACCCAACTTGCTGAAGGAAGCATGTGAAGAGAATATCAAATACATGTATTATTAAAAACATTATGCCAGCAGATGGCTCCTGTTCAAAGTTGGTGTGATTTGCACATGGAAAAAATGCAAACAGTCAAAAAAAAGCATTCTCTGAGTTCAGATTTGGAACCTAGGTCATATTTTATACTTCTTCTAACATCACATTGATGGTAAAAGTAAAAGGGTTCTTTATCCTTAACTGTATCATGGAAAACACTTGGCCTATGTGCATCAAGGCTCTGTTTTCAGGGCAAATCCATAAAGGTTATGATAGTTAATTACTAACAATCGCCTTTTGAAGTTATGATAGTAGAAGTACAAGAACATAACAGAGTCACCACAGTTTTGACAAGGTCAACACTCAGGACTAATTTAAAGAAATAAGCAAAGTTTTATGTTACTATGGGAACTAATTAAATTTGGTTTGAACACAAGCAGCAGCCCTTCCAACATTGCTGCTTTTCTCTTTTGCTCTGCTACAAAAGGAAAATGAAGGTGTTCTGCTCTCTACAAGAGTAGAAGCAGTAGTAAGTTGAACAAAATAATTAAGAGAACAAACCCCTTATGACAGAAAGCCATGAGCCAGGCCACCTCACAGGTGACCAAATAAAAAAGTTACAGTACTCAACTGTCAAGTCTGAAAATCAAAAAGGCTTTCTTAGCTCACAGGGAGAACATTTCTTCCACACCACAGCTAAAGCGTGTGAGAACAGCAAACTTGTATTTCTGCAGCTTGGGTCTTCCTGTCATCAAGAAGCAGGAACACCCTGGGCTCATTGACTATGTGGTTTTACTATAGTTAACAGTGAATTCAGGATATTCCTCAGTAGGAACAGAAATTGGTCAACCATGTTGATTTTCCAGGCTCTGCTTAGAATTCACTAACTTACTGGTTTCAACTAGAAATTTCTGTACTACTATCACACCTTATTACCCTAAAGAAGTTACCAACACAGTTGGTAATGCCACTTGTAGCTCCTTTTCATTCTGTCCTCATAAGCATATCACAGCTTCAAGTTTAAAGATAGACAAAAACTTTCTATGGCATTTTGTTTCATTTATGTCTTCATCTGATCTCGTAAGCTTTGCAGTAAACAGTGGTAACTGGTAACAGCAGATGCTTTTGTTTGGGTTTTGCCTAGATAAGCGTTGCAATAGAACAAGGATAAGTCCGGTATAACCATTACTTTTGACGTCTTTGAGCCCTGGACTGACCCACTCATTTAGCCTGCATACCAAGATAGCTTAATTACACATATTTGACTAAGCATACTTACATAAGTGTCCAATTATAGCTTAAAACAACACTCAACATGCATAACCATCTGTCAATGAATAAAGCTGTTGTTAAGGCATAATGGTGTGCTCAGTTTCTTCCTTTTTAAATACATTGGGGTTTTTTGCAAAACTGACATAACAACTGTTTGGAGTGCAATAACGCATTACCTTGACAATTTAAAACATGAATTTACAAGACAATCTGCCAATATTTTCTAAATATCCCCCCACATCAATACAAAAATATTTTAACTAACAACTACATACAATACTAAAACTAACCACTTGCCTACACATAAGCAAAACAAAGTGGTTTGAACTTCTTCTACTTTTTCTTTTCAAAATATTGTTCAATGTCATTTTTATCCTAGGATAAACTATCAGCATTTCTTCAACTGAAAGATAAAATGACATTTAAGTATGTCACAGGAGAATGGGAGTCAATCAGGAGAGTGGGAAAAGATAAATGCATGACGAGATATATTTAGAAAGCGATGCAATGACACACTGTTTTACAGTGGAAGCATTAACAAGCCTACTGTTAGTCACGTCTTCTGACTACAGAACTGGCACACTGCTTTTACCGGAGGCAGATATGGTAACAGCTGCAATCAGGAGGAACTTAATGTTACGTAGGTGATGACAACCACAGTACACGTACCCCATCGACCATCACTAACATACATACTCACATTATCTGAAACTAAAACTGATGCACATTTTACTTTTAAAAATTATTTCTCCCTTTACCACAGTATTTCCTCCCTTAGCAGGGGAGCACTCTGTGGTCTACAAAGTGTCATAAACAAAACGTTCATGCTATTGTGTCAAAAATCTTTTGGTGTACACTTTCCTGCATCTTTTAGACTTGTTTATTAAGATTTTTATTACATCTACAAGAAATCACAAGTCTTTTTTTCCTAATGATAACTTTAATCATGCCTGAAGATTCAAAGAGCAGACATTCTCAGTCTGGAAACAGCAAGTGATAACATTACCTTTTCTCTTGAGGGGAACTGTTCTTACTGTATCTTTCAGTTTGAGGAAATATAAGCAGAAGTAGAAAACAGAAATTGAGAAAAACAAGTAACAAAAGAAAACTAACTTTTTAGTAAGATTCTAAAACAATTCCTAAGGAGAAACAGAAGAATTAGAAATACCTATTTCATCTTCTATAAATGTTTAAATAAGAAGCCTGCTTTCTTTCTCATTATGCTGCTTAACAAATGAGGTCCATTATTCCTTACTTGCATATGTAACGGTAATACAGCGAAAATCTATTTTACTGAAGCACACCTCCACACCTCGCTGCGTGCAGGACAGATTCATTCAAAGTTGCATCACAAAACCTGCGAGGACAACTGTGTGGAAAGCACAGCCTCACTTCACAAGGAGAGCCAGATCTAGGATCAAAGGGAATTTGCCAGGCTTGAGCTCATGAGCTCACGTGAGCTTTTGGCATGGGACCTGTACGGTCTCTCTGGTAAAAAAGCCATAATAACTCTGCAGTTCGTTTATCAAAGGCAATACTAAAAGAACCTGTAAATGTTGCTCTTTTAAATAAACCATCATTATTCGATTTTGCTTGTCTTGAGTATTTGGTGTCGGCCTTAAGACTGGTTTTATTTCCCCTCTTTTTGCAACACCTACACATCTAACTGTCATACATATACATATATTTAAGACTGTACAGAAGTGAGTGAAGGTACTAGTCTCATTTTAAGAGTGCTTAGAGAAAACCACTGAGACCAACGGGGAACTGAATTTCAAAGGAATAAAGGAACAGAAGTGTTTTCCCCTTCACTACCATCTTCACTCTTTCTTGCAGAATAGCAGCAAAAAGAATGCAAACGGTTGGTGGTGTTTAAGAGGGTTGGTGGAGCTGAGAGGAATATCCCATCTCCCAAGCACATGTAAATTCAAAAAGCAGAGAGCTCAGCTGCTATAAAGCGATTCTTCAGTTCTCATAGGTCTCTGCTAGACTTAGCAACTGAGCACACTGTGCCAAATGACAAGTGGTCAGTGTGCACCTCAGCTTGTACTTAGCCATCCCTTATGGTAACGCTGTTAGAAAGCCTTTTCTCTCATTTCTATTTGTACAGCGACACGAGGGTGCAGATAGTGACCGCTGGCATTAGAGTCATTTCCTTATGAAGTGTTGTCAAATTTTTCCCATTGTAGTAAAGCAGCACTACCCCAGCTTTTATTAGGACACCTCAAGATGATTTCTAAAGTGTTTCAGAAGATCACTCACACCACAAGTGCTACAGAATTGGAGTACAAGAGCAGCAAGAGAGCGAAGCCTACAAATTCACTCAACTTACAAAGCTCCTGCAATTTGGTGGTGCTTTTACAGCTCATTACAGCTTTGAAGCTCATGTAGAAAAAGATACATGACCTGTGGCCACTCTCGCCATGCTCATAGGAAATGGCATTCCTTTTCCACTCATTCTTCCAAGGGATGGATTTGGGGTTTAGGCTCACTGAACTTCATGGTTACTATTCTGACAATCCATTCCCATTAATTCTGACGGGCACTGCAGAGCTGTCTTGAAGCCGCAGTAGAGATCTGGGTTCCCTTATGTTAGGCAATTTGCTATCTTATAAGCTGTTGAGAGACAAGCTAAACCATAGGAGAGCGAATTGTGCCAGAAAGGATTTAGGCCTTTAAAAAAGTGACTTGGACAGAATCAGAAGTGGGGCGATATCAAGAACCAGAAACAACTCTGAGATGCAGTCCAGCACCTAAAGAACAAGATCATCCTTACTCCTCCATCTTTTTTTCCTGCAGGTCATACAACCTTTCTTATAATTCACTAGGTAATTGTAGAGGGAATACAAAACCAGTGCTAAAGTAGGAAAATACTGTCTTCTAACCCCCAACATTATTGTCATGCACTAAACTTAGCCATTTCATGGGTTTTTTTAGTGATTACATTCCTCGAGTTTGGCTTGCAGAATTTCTTCTTTCTACACCATAAGATACTTCCAGCAAAGGTCATTTCCTCAACAACTGAAGCACAATGCTGGCAGGTCTGTCAACATGCCAAATCAAAAGAATTTACACCGCTCAGAGACAACTGGAGTTAAAAAGTGACATCTAGAATGGAGATAGAGAAAAGATTAACAAAAGTAGTCAGCAAAGACGTAAGCAAGCCACTGGAAAACATATTTTACAACTGTATAAATGCAAACGCAAATGACTTCTCGTAAATGTTGACTATTTTTCACAAAAACTAAAATTAATTCATACTTCCTAACTTGCTTCACGTATTTCTCTGTTCAGTGATACTTGCACACACGTACTACGAAAAGTAACTTGTAGTAATTTTAGGAAAATTGGTCCAGGACAGCCGTGATTTCCATTCAAAATATATTATCATATTTTTGGAGGTAAATGATACAGTTTAATGATATGATTATTTAGGGATATCACAATTATCACCTCTTGGAAATATATTATATAGAAACTCACTGCAGCTTTAAGTCATTTTTTAAAACAGAAAACCATCTGAAGTGCAAAGAAATTGCTGTCTCTGAAAGTAAAGCTAAGAAATTACAGCTCTTAATGCAACCAGGTAGCAGAGAGTCCACGCCTTTCTGTCCTGTGATCTTACCTGTAGTTCACTACTACTAAGCCCTTCACATACCTGGAGCAAAGCAGAGATTATGTGAGCAGGTACGGCACACGTACAGAGATGGAGCTCTCACCCTCCCGCCTCAACCACCAGCTCTCCCTTTGCCTAGTTCTTGTCCTAGCAACTACCACGCCCTTGTGTTTCTCACTCAATCCTGGTGTTAGATATCCTCGATATCTCACCTTAATGAGGTATGTCACATAACCTGGCTAGGTTCCTCTCTTGATACATAAGTATTTGAACTTCTGTGGTCTTAAGTTAGCCTGAGAAACAGAACTGTATTGCCAATAGTTCAAATTCCAAAATGCTGTTAAGAAGTCAAAGTGGAGGGAAAAGGTAGGAAAGCTTAGTAACAATGGTACTACCAGACAAATCAGCATTAGACTGCTTCCACCCCTAAAAGATGCTCTGAACAACACATTTTCTTTTACACATAATGTGGAGCACAGACACCAGTTTTCACCCAGCTGGCATTACACTGACAGGGAAAATTAGCTTAGACTGCACAGAGATTGAGCCACGCTTCCTTTAAAGGTAACACAAATCTTATGCCCAAACCAGGCTTCTGTTTTACAATTTTCTTATCACCACAGCATCAAAAATTGCAAACAGGAATTATTATGTTCTCTCAATGCCAGTCATGTCTGCCAAGAATTTGCATTTACAACAAGATGCTAGAGATCAAGTGAAATACCAACAGCATGACTGGATTTGGCAGTGGCATATTCTTGTATTCCCTTGACAATATTAAAGGTTGACAGCAAAAAGATAGCTAGATAAGAACCATGAATGAACTCTCATCCGATATGACCCAAAGCAAGAAGTCAGCATGCTATACATAACACTTTAACATTATTTTCATTGTTCCAACACAGACTGTAGCAGATGCAAGAGTATGTAAATGTTTCTGCTAGCAGAGTAGCACAGCTCTGACTGCTTTCCCTGTGCCATTTACAGAGTTCAAGGCCTGCCTTGACAGCTCAAAGACAACATTCGCCTGTATCCACATTCTCACTTACATGCGCTAAAGCCAAGAAGTCAGACAGAAGTACCACCTCTGTTCAAATACCAGTACTCCCTGTATTCAGGGAGAATTCTGGGGGAGAAAAAAAACCCAAACCATTGATCCACATTGCAAGGGGACAAATTCAGAAGTTAAAAATGAAACATGAAAATAGGAAATCAGTTAGAGTATCCTCTGATACCATATTTAATGGAGTTGGAAGGCTAGAGGAAAGTATTGTCTCACTGTAGTGAAGAAAAAGGTTTGTTTCTCCCCCTAACACCTCTCTGAAGTCAGAAAGACTTGTGACAGAGCCACTGCTGATCAAAAAATGAGTGGGGGGGAAGGGAATTAAGACAATAAAAGAATTGTTTTAAATATATATCCAAGCATTAATCTATGAATAATAAAAATAAGGAACATTGTACGAATGAATCACAGTCAGTAATATTGTTCCCACTCTACCTACCTCCTGCAGCCCACTAAAGGACCCTATACTGGGCAGCACGCTGGAGGAGCTCTTTTGGATTCCATATGCCTCTGGACACAGTTATCTCCACGCTCTCTTAGGCTCCCACTTCCTGTGTGCAGCATATTTTACCAACAGTCACCATCCGTAACATATTTTAATTCGGTTTTGAGGAGTTCTAGCGTTCTCATTTGTTATAATTTTGTTTTTCACAGAAATAGATTGGGATTTTTGGAAGAAAGAGTTTCACTTCTATCCCCATGTTAAAGTTTCTTGGGAATTACATTTCTCATTTAATGATTCAACAGAGATAAGTGAACTACATATGATGTAAACTTCCTAAATATTCAGCATCTTTTATTAACCAAATCAAAATCTTCAAGCTTGAAAACTTCGGTATGATAATACCCTAATGAATGACCTTTTATATTTATTCTCCAGAAACCATACACTGACTTAATAACAATGCTTCCTCATTATCATTTATTCTGACCTAAAGACTGATTTTGCAGTCCATGGGGGAAAACTTTTCCTGATAATTAGTTCTCCTTGGCTGTAGTCCAAGAGAAATAACAAATTTTACTTTAAGATGTCTCTTGATAACACTTTAAGCCAACAGCTTTTTTTTTGCCTCTCCCTTTTTTTTTGCCTCTCCTTTTTTTTTTTTAAACATGTACATGTTTTTCTCCCGAGATTGCGCCACTGTTTTGTCCAATCACTTGTTATTTAACTCCCTCTGATAACTGTGGCCTACAGAACAAACAGCCAGATTGTCTTCCCTTCTCTCTGGGGAAGATTTTGACAGGATGCCACATACGGTGAAATAAAGATCTCAGCAAAACATCCATTCCTTCCAGCATTACAGGCAAAGGTATTTTTTCTTCCTAGAAGTGTCCAGTACCACACATACAGCTAAATGAACTCTAGCAAAAACTGCAAAAGCAATCTATGCACGACTGAAAATAAGATTAGACCACAAGATAAATAACAAATTTCCTACCGCTCCTGCCTCCTTCCACAATCCATGACCTGGATACAATTATAAGAAATTACAGACTCATATGCCTGCTGCCACCGCTCAGCCCCTCAAAAAGCCGCACATGGTCTGACCGCGTACAGTGAAAATGCACTGGGCAGGGGAGGGGTGGGATCGGTGTAGGGGGCATATGGAATAAAACACCAGCAGTCAAAATGGGCCTGAGTAGTCCTGCTTCTAGGTAGAGCAAGTCTTTTTCACTTTCCTGAGGGATCAAGCATGCATTCTCCAGCTAAGCGTCTACAGGAGATAGAGAAACAAGCGCGTACACAGAACTGAAGATCAAAAGACAGTAACGTGGATCTTCAAGACCAAGTCTGAAAGCAATATGCTCCTCAGGGGAAAGCAAACATCTTTTTTCTAAAGGCACTACTTCACTGCTGCTTTAACTGTTGAACTATTCCCAACCTGAAAACAGAATAATTCAAAACAATGTCTTGAGAAGAAGATCCTAAAGTTTACTTTGCAGGGAATCCGCAAACACTGATCTCCCAGGGAAGGGAAAGAAACTATGGGTAGTGATCAAAGCAGACATAAATGTACAAGTGCACAGAAGGTTTCGATATTTGAATTTAACTCATTTGTTCAAATCACTGTGTAATTTCAAAAATAACTTTTTAATGTATAGACATCTGGCAATATTTCTCTACTTTCTTCTTTTGGCATAAAAGCTGGAATAGAAAGTACTTTTGTACCTAAAAGTATCTATTAGTATTAGCATACTTTTCTGTTCTAACCACCTAAAATTCCATTAAAATTATTAGCAATTTAACATGAGAATAGTGTTCGCAACAACACAGCATTTGAAAATCATGAGGTTTCTCCCTCCTCTTTGATAATCCGATGTTCTATGTGAAAAATTCATGCTGGGTTTTTCAAAGGAGTCTTATGCCGGCTGACCTTCTCATCAGCTTTCTAAATTAACTCATAGATGATATTGGAATAAACTATGTCATTGCCAGAGCAACTGGAAACCAAGCTACTGCTTCAAATAATTTATCCAGACTTATCATTTACTTTGTTCACAGAATATTTTGTCAGCAAGTTAATCCCTGTCAAAACTTCCCCAGGCCTCCCCTTCCACCCTCCCCAGTGGCCTACAAACTGCTTGCTGCAAATGTATTTATTGTAACACTTAGCAAGGCTGACTGTAAGTAGCATAAAAGCACCTTCGTTCTCAATTTGGCGGAACACAACTTTAAGTAGAAAGGCCTACATAAACCACGAGAACTCAGAATTTTAAACTGTGTATTTGAAAGATACCTGATAAAAGATTTCATCCTCCCAAGCTGCCTAGGTATTTGCATTCAGAGCCTCTGCAAAACAACTGGGCTACTGTAAGATTTGTTTTGCATCAGCAGAACTGAAATTTGTTATCCCCGTACCTTGGCATCCTATCCACAAGGCGGTAAGGCAAGCATGGAAAGAACCATCAATGGTTGACCCATTTAGGTATCATTTTGCCATGGAAACACATCATTGTATTGACCTAACGGTGGACTTCAAATATGACAAAGCAGCTACAGTCAAGATGGGAACAAGTTTTCTCTGAATTAGCTGTAATGAGGATGATGCAAAACTATCCAAAGTTAAAACAGGAAAAACTCAGGTTATGAGCTAAGTTAATTTGGTAATAGTCAAGAGAGCTCTGGAGCAAACACTGGAGGACCAGTGGACTATCACTAGATGTTTTCAAAAACAGTTTAGACAAAGCTTTGTCATGAATATGTGCAAGGTCATTTGTGGGG
>NW_010392514.1:97235-100133 GCF_000710305.1 Buceros rhinoceros silvestris | reverse complement strand
ATGGGAAGTTTTGGCTAACCCAGGACAATTATTTATAATTTTATGATGTGTATTAAAACTGGAAATGTCATACGCTTTTCCTGTTAAAATCTTTGCCATGATTTCCTCTCTTTACTTAGGACGAAAGGTTAAAACTTTGAAACGTGTTTGTGAACTGCAGATCCATAAAGAGGGAAGAGTCTGATCACATCAGTTGATCAATTTGTTTTGATAAGTTAAAATTCCCCCCCTTCATCTTTAGATCTTGAAAAGCATTAGTGCGTGGACAGAGAAGGAATGAAGAATGTAGAACTTCTGTGAATGCTTTTAATCCTAAGTAAAATTATACTTTCTAATAAAAGTAAGAATTACTTCTGTTGATTTTTATCTTACAAATTCCCGAATTTGTCAAAAAAAAAAAAAAGACGACAGAGAAGGTGTGGTAACTCGTTGCTTGAGCACGTAGTTGAAAAACTTTCTGGTGACTAGAGAACTTGATGAATGTAGGATGCTTATGCTTCTGCTGCTTGCACGTTTACAGATCCTTTAGGATCCCGTGGCAGGCTGCTCGTTATCACGTGGTTCAGCCATGATATCATGGCAAAATAAAGCAACTTACACACTGTAAAACTGCAGAGCACATCTGGTTGTTATACTGAAGGTCGTTTTGTGCTTCCCTTGCTTTTGCCCTGTTACTGTGGTAGTGAGGGAGGACCACAGTCCAGGGTGTATTTCGGAGGGACATTGGGAAGGTAGAATTGCTACACTCCCTGCTCGTTAGAGGAATTTGGGCAGAGAGAAAAGGTTATTCCCTGGGTAAATACAGAAAACATTGTGAAGCAGACATTTATGCTGGGTTTCTTATATTTTATGCCCTAATCAAAATGCAATGATACTGTTTACTTTGATCATTGGATTTTTTTTTCTCTCTCTCATACTGATACATACTATTTAGCCTCATGAGGGATTATTTTTTTGCCCTAGGCACTATATTATTCAAATAAGCCAAACAGATCCAGAATGGAAAAAAGGATTCCTGTTGTTCTTATTTTAAAGTAGGAATCTGAGCTCAGTGACAAGGAGTGACTTGCCCAAGATTAAATAATATTTTTTCCTTGGAGCTCACCTGGGAGAAGAGAATTTCCAAGCTTGACTTGTAAATCATGAGACTATCCTGTGCATGCTCCTCTTGATGTTTCTAGGAGTCCTTATATTCAAACTGTTACCTGTGCTTTGCATTTCTTTCAGTGTTCTGAGGTTGTCCAAGGATTCCTGTTCTCTTAAGTGCCATGAGTGCTTTCAAAAAATCTGTCAGTAACAGCAGTGCCTTTTCACGCACCACAATAATGTAATCTGTCATAGATAGTTGATGGTAACCATTTCTTGAGGTTTCCCCCACACACCAAATTACAGCCTCAAACATTCTTTGAACCTTATAGGATAAAATAGTCTATGATACAAATTTGTGAAGTCAGAAAAGTTACGTCAGGACTCAATATAGTCCTGATTTGTTGGTTAAACATCTGATGTGATAGCTCCTTGACACATGCTTTTGTTTGATTGTGATCAGAGGTGGGAGGGTGATGTGTCATAATGATGGTTATTCATGTGCTCTGTAGCAAAAATTGCCTCTAAGCCTATGTCGTCTGTGAAAGATTTTCAATTTTTTAATGTGTTCTGCATGGCCTTGAGGTTTTTATGAAAGCTGTTAAAATTCTAAATAGGTTTTAGACTTGCTTCTTTTTATTTTTTCCCCTTTAGCTCCTAAAACATAATTTCAAATATGCAATGATTCATATACGTTGGATTTATATTTCATACACATGAAACCGTGTTTTTAAACTAGAAAATTTTTGGCCGGTTTCTTAGAGACTCAGTTCTGAGGGATGTACAACACGTGTCTCTTTCCATAAACCCCTATTCAGGTTCCACTTCACTCTTCTGAAAAGCAGGATTTGTACATTTAAAAACCAAATGGGGCCTGATGAGAATATTTGCTACTTCTGAACATTGTGGGGATCAATTTCAATATACTGTGGGCTAGGGAAATATAGGCAGAATTACCTGGGGCTAAGAATTCTTAATAATCTGAAATGACTTTGTGGCAAGATATGCAAACGTGGACTTGCAGCTGAGAAGCTTGGTATGGCTCTTCCACGTAGTCAGCTGTTAGTCTTTGCAAGTCTCTTCCTGTGAATCCAGAGGGTCTCAGCTCAAGTTTTTAGTTTTAGCAGCACTTTTATGCAGTGTAAGGTTCAGTTGATTTTAGGACTCTCTTGGAGTGGAGGGAGGATGTTGTAAAGCCAACAGGTTTGGAGTAAGAGGTGTAGATTCTATGTATTCTCTGACAAGGATGGATTGTAAAGAGGTGCCGTGCCATACTGCCAGTATATCAGGGAATACTGTTAGGATGTAACTTTACCAGGATTTTAATGAAACAAGTCTGTTAAAAGATGAGTCAAATGAGGCTAAAAAAAGAGTGCGACAGGTGGTTGCTGTCATTCTTTCACGAGTTTTGGCTGAACCTGGGTGCACTCTTGTAATCAATTCCAGTTGGTGTCAGGAGTTTGCTCTAGATTACTCCAGGATCTTGTAAAGTGATCTGCATGTTGCAGATGAGCTGAACCTTTGGCAGTAAGCACATTTTGAATAAATCATGTGTCCTTGAGCTATGGGAGCACTAAAAACAGGCTGATCTGGACATTCAGTGATCTCATAGTCATTTAATATGACTTTCTTAATATCTACTCATCTCTGGTAAATCTGGCTCTTGAGCACTTGATTAGCTTTACTTGGAGTCTGCAGTAGGACCATGCCAGTGCATTCATATAACTTAAAGCTCTGAAATACAGCAGTCAAATAAAAAAAAAAAAAAAAAAAAAAATCGACCAAAAAACCAGCCAAAACTTTTTTGGGAAG
>NW_010392514.1:93268-96925 GCF_000710305.1 Buceros rhinoceros silvestris | reverse complement strand
AAAAAACAGAAGAAAAAAAAAAAAAAAAAAAAGAAAAAAATCTGACCAAAATACTAGCCACAACTGTTTGGGAATGCTGATTGTGCACTTCCTGGCTTTTGCTCATTATTGACGTGCTGCCTTTACTCCTTGGCTTACTTGATGCAGTGGCCTCTCCCGACAGGATCCTAGCTCTGGTGTCGTGATACAAAGGCTTTGACATCAATAACAGCTTAAGACGTCCTGTTTACGACCCTAGGCATGATATGCCCTCTGCTGTTCTGGCACAATTATTTGTGTCCCTATTCTATAACGTAGGTCAGGCCCTCCTCCCTCTTTCTTTCTTTCTCTCCTAAAGCTCTGGGTCGGTTCACTGATCTGGTTCACACTGTGTCCCACAAACAGAAGTACCAGAACAACCGAGCAGTGGCATGCTACAGCTGTGAGGGCAGGAAGAGCAGCTGTCAGGATGAGGAGGAAGCAGTAGGAACTCCTTAATTGACACTGCTCAAGTTTCTGAGTTGTGAGATTATAGCTTAAGTGTAACTTTCTGAGATTTGACCTTTCATTTTTATTTGTTCCGTGAGCAGTCTACAGTCTACTGCAACTTGCTGTCAGTGGCAATCTTTCAGAATTCTTTTTCTAGGAGAAATGTAAAGTAGTCAAATGCCAAGTTCTTTTACACAGAATGTTAAATAAAGAAATTGTAAGATGTACTTACTGCTTGTACTTATCAAAAATGTCTGAGTGGTTTGCTTCTTTACTGAGAATGAAGGTTGGGTTTGCAAATGAGTCTCTTAAACCAGTTTAAATTACGTACTCTTATTTTCAGCTGTATTTGGTTTTGAGGCCTAATTTTTAGGGCAGGTATCAATTATATTCGCAAAACAAAAAAGTTGTTTTCAGCGATGACTACAATATACTGCAGTGAAATACTTCTGCAAATGTCTTGCCTGCTTATTTTCATGTTACATAATGATTCCAGAGAATCATTACAAATACAAATGGTATCTCATGCTGATAATTATTATTTTTCAGAAACTGAAGGAATCCAATTGGAAATTTGTGGAAGAACTCCTTAAGAAATCCACTGATGCTCAAGTAAGTGTGTAAAGGAGGAAGTAATTAACAAGGAAACTGTCAGGGATGCTTTCGGGAAAAGACAGTGCATACAGCAAAGTCCAAATGACAAGTGTGTTTTTTGAATTCTAGTGTTTTTATCACAAGTAAATGAACATCCTTGACGTCGCTGAACTATGGCAGAATACAGTTTCCTTGTTAGCAGTTACACTTGCTTTAAAGTGGTTGTGCTCGATGCTAAATTGTCAGATAAAGGAAAAAGATAACTGTCCTGGAAGGGTAGGTATATGGCTACTCAGACAAGATATATGCAGAATAAGAACAGGATGCTTAGAAAATGTAAACCGGATACTGAATGGAAGGATAGCAAGTTGAGGAGACATGATGAGGGAGATAGTCAGTTGCATTGAAAATTCAGCTATATCCTCATCACAGCAGGAAGGTGACTTGCCTTGCTGAGCAATTTGTCTTACAGGCTTGAATCAAACTCTTACTGATAAGGTTCTAGTTTCTGAGCACTCATTTCATACCTTATCATTTTTCTTTCTGCAAAACTGTTAATGCAGTGCTTCATGGCCCAGAGGTCAGAACTGACCTCCTTTTAAAATGCTTTTAAATATGCTGTTCATCACATTTTTAAGTATGTTACGTTGCAGCTCTGTAAATTTCTTCTGAAGTTTCATGGTACAAATAGCAAATGCTGTATGAGCAACAGCTATAAAAATAATGTCTTTTACTTGTATATGCTTAAGACTAGAATAATCATGTTTATTTTTTATTTGTTCTCAGATGAAATAAAAAGTATCCTGCAAAATTCTGTTGTTGAAAGCAGAAGAGGAATCAGTTCTTTTTTATTATTACTGCCTTGCTCATGCGGTAGCAACAGCTGTGGTTGAAGCTGGAGTAAAGAACAAGACTTGTTACAACTACAGTTTTTACAAAAAAGATATTTAGTAGTTATTATTGTAGTTGTTAGGATAGTTGAAACAATAGCTAGGGTATTAAGTCCTACAATCATGCTATACATAAACTAACATTTGTTTATGTAGTTTTCCAGCTTAAAAGTTCAACTCTGATCTCACAGTATGTAACTATTACACGCACTGTGTTTTTACATTAAAATTACAGTGATGACATCACTTACTGAATGCTTACCACTCTGTGAGAGAAACTGGAGAGATTTAGATGAGATAAGAGGCATAAAATATGTGACTAGTTTATTAGCCACCTACCTGGGAAGCATCTTCCGTATGTCAGCAACCTGAGAAATAGTAAGAGGATGATTCTAGTTGTGTTCTTCTAAATATTACTCTTTTATTATGGGTGTTTATTATTTTGAATAAAGATTACTCTGAAGTTGAATATACATAAAATATATAGCTTTTGAGATGCTTCTGTTAAACAAGTATTGAAATGTAGACAGTTTAGAAAGACAGCTAGGTGGCCAAGTTCACAAGATTTGAATGAGTCTATCATGACTCAGTAATATGAAACAAATATCTGTTTTAATTTCCAAAAGCAACCGCTGCTGGGATTAAAACAAACCCTCATTTGCCAAGGATATGTTTGTAACTATTACAGACAGTCTAAGGAGCCATCTCATTCACTTCACTTTTTTTTCAGTTACTTCATTATTTTTTCTTGTGTTGTGGAGTTAGCTCATTGTAGGAAATGCTCCTTGGAGATCATTAGTCCCTCTGTGCATACATGAGTGTATGTACATACTTTTATTAAAAAATGCATCCCTCTTTCTAGCCTTGCATGCAAGCCTTGTCTAGGAAGGAGATGTTCTTTTCCCCATGTCCATCTCCTCTGTTGATCTGTCAGCTTCATGTGGCCACTCTTACCTTTTATCTTATACTTTTGTATCTATGAGCGAGTGTTGTTGAGACCAGAAAATGTAGGAATGCAAAGCACAAGGAGATGTCAGGAAATCAGAAATGGAATGGAACATGGAGAAGCAGGAAGAAGCAAAAGGGAGGATAGTGCTCTTTGTCTGAAAAACAGAACAATATTGATGATACTACCCACTAACACTTGGCTTGAATTTGTTAGAAAATCCTACCAGAGCCATCCTTTTCAGCATATACTCTCTGTTATCTATACTAGAGATGCACAGTAGTAGCTGTGCAAAATACATTAGAAAAAACGATGGTGCCGAATCACTCGTTTGCTAGAGACTAGTGATTAGAAACTTCATTTTTAAGTATACAGGAGCTTGAAAACTAACCATGTTTAGTACATAGTATGTTCATCAACCTCATAATCGACTTGTGCTTGTTGCTCCCTAACTTCGAAAGCTTGTAGACTGTATATGTTCGGGAGAATGAGAATATACAAAGAATGGGGAGGAAATGGAGATGAAATCAAATATGCTTAGTTTTGTGTGTTCAGAAGCATCTGAAAAAGGTGCAGATCGTACATTTGTAGTGTAATTTGATAATATCTCTCCTACCAGTAACTGTTAATTTCTTTTTATGTGAGCTTCAACATCCTTAGGACAGCTAAGCATTGGGATGCAAAAATGACTAACCAGCGTTAAACCTGTCGCTTTTTGGTAGTTTCGGTAAAACTGTTGAGTTTAGTGATCCCCATCCC
>NW_010392514.1:77244-93149 GCF_000710305.1 Buceros rhinoceros silvestris | reverse complement strand
AGGAAGTCTAAGGCTCCTTCATTCAGCATATTCCTGATATTGGGGGTGATAAAGACTTCCTGAGGAAGGTGTCCCGCGTCCAGGTGAAGGTGGTAGAGGGGTGCTGCTGTGCACTGTCTCCAGGTAAGAATTCCTTCTTTATAAGGTTGTAGTTAGCCTGCTTCTGAGCAAGGAAAAGATGTGAAGGTGCTGTTCAGTTTAGGGGACCAGTGGAGACAGGAAACAAAAATACTCTATTTGCGAGCTGTAAATAAATACAGGAGCAGTAATGGATACCTGGCCAAGTGTCGAGTGCTGCTTCCTTGGATGTATCCTTTCAGCTTCAAACAGTTGACGGACTGGTGAATGTCACAGCCAGAAACTGCTCTCTTTTTTAATTATTGATGGATAGGATTGAAGACAATTGCTTGTGTGAAATATTTCCCATCTGTATCACAAGAAAGGACACTTAGGAAGAAACTGGTTTTATGATATATTCCCTACTTCTGTTGTAATTTGGATTTCTGTTACTAGGCTAATGACAAAAGTGGAGCTGGTTTACAATTCTATTTGTTCTACAAAATGAAAATTATTGTACTAGGAATATTAACACAGCTGGTTTTGTATACCAGGCAACATCAAACTGACTAAATTTATGGATTGTCAGTATAAGATGAATTTGTGTGTACAGAGTTTTAATGTAAGTGAGAATCAAAAGCTTTTTTGTTTCTAAGAACTAATAGCAGTCTGTCTTATTAGCCTTCTCTTATTTCAGAAAATGAGACAACGCTTCATGTTGTTTCATTTCTGCTTCAATTTTCTTATAACTTCACTGTATTTTTTGTTTGTTTGTTTAATTCTACTCTAAAAGAGATACAGAAGTATTCGTTGGAGTTCTAGGAAACCAATTTTGTTACTGCAGTAGGAGGTCATATGAGAAAAATGTTGTGTTTAGATAGTACTATCATTTTGATAGTATCTGGTGTTCCTCCCTTCTGCGATAAATTAAAAGCTGACTACTGCAAGAGTTCTGATAGTGTTTCCAGCAGTGCAAGAGACCATTTTAAGCAAAAGAGCAATGAGAGAATCCATTAATCCCAGGGATATTTGAAGTCTGGAGAAGTCTTTCATATTAAATTTGAGATAAAGCCTTCAGTAGTATTTCAGTTTTGGAAACTGTTCTAAAACTGTTGTTGGACAGATAAAAAATGGTTGGAATCAAAGCTGCTCACAATATCAGGTTTGTTGCTGAATTGGTTTAACTGAAGCAGTCATTGTTTGTTGAATTAGATCCTGAACATAGTCCTATGCACAAATTACAGCTTCAAGACTAAGAATTCTCTTTCTGAACAGTATGTGTTTTGGTTTGGTTTGTTTTTTTAGATACTTTGTAACTGATTAGATCTCTCTAGAAAAATAGATCTGTTCACCCACAGGTTTTTTTTTGTTTTATATCAAGACTCTTGCTTTTATTCATTAAAAAAAATTAGCAGCTGTTGAAAATGGTTGTGGTTCTGTCCCGTGCTTTTTTTGCATAAGATTGTTATTTGGGGAAGACTACTGATTTAATACTTGCAGTTATGTCATATATAAAGACAGTACTTTAGGATTACCTTTCATTTGTAGGTATTTTTATTATATTTGAGCTATTATTTTATACATCATTTAATGAGTCTTTTTGAAGATTTTCTTTCCTATTTAAGTGGGGTTTGTATGTTGGTGTACGTAATGTCTTGAATGTATAATTTTCTATGAGAACTGAAAATGCCTTTTCAATTTCCAAGATGTTTCAGAAATATACCACTTTAGAAGCCATATACCCTACATTAATCGTTCATGAGAAGGCAGACATGATTAGAAGTTATTGTAGATGATTAGTGTAATTGTTTACAGTGATATGTTAAAGTGTAGCAAATGTTTTCCACGTGTGGCACTGAGAAAAGGATAAAAAGCAGCTCTAAGAGATAGTAAGCCATAAGAAGTAGCATTGTGGGTAAGAGCAGAAGTCCTTCTCTTCCAGTAACTTAATGAAAGACTATTTTAAAACAGCAACCAACCCCCAAACAAACAAAACCCACTACAACCTAATGCCATCTTTTTCCATCACCTGGCACCAATGATTTTTTTTTTTTTTTTATTTAAGTGTTTTCTGAGCTGGGTGAACTTGGGACAGAATTCAGGATCTAGGACTGTAATTGGAACTGAAGGGGCTAATTCCTTTTATTTTTCTGAGGCATGTTTTCCTTCGCTCCCCTTCCTGGGCCTATGATTTCGAGTTATAAAACTCATACTTTATCTTCTTTATTTTCCCTACCTCTTTTATTCCTTTTTAACCTATTCTATGCTGTTAGAAGTTCCAGGCATGTATAGCGTTGTGATGTATTTGAAAGCTAGAAGTAGGTCGGGGTTTCTCTTTTCATAGAACAAGTTCCCTACTATCCCAGAGATGTGTTAGACTTAATGTGTGCTCTAAATTACTTATTTAATAGTACTTGAAATATACTAAATTACTTGTGTATCTAAATTACTTGGATGTGTAAAAGTCTTCCTTTAAGAAAACTACATGGAAGCTGGTTTTATACTCACTGGAGAGAATAAGGCCTTTCCAGGACTTACTGTCCTAAAATACACGTCTAAAATAGGCTGGAGCAAATGTGATTTCAGTCTGAACACGAAGCTCCTAATATACTAGTTCCAATGCAAGTCTAGTTATTGCTGATATCAAAAGCTGGAATCCCACTCTCAGTATCCCACAATTACAACCCTAGTGCTTCACTGTGTTCAGCTTGTTTGGAGTTCTTATTTTCTTTCCCATAAGCCTGCTTCCTTTTGTGTGCAAAATTTGGAACTGATGAATATGCAAAATGCGGTACAGAGTAGGAATTTTTTTGGTCTGGTCCTTTGCCCCTCCCCTGTGTTTAGTGCCTTCGATTTAGAGTTGTCTGGGGTGTTAGCAGTATAACCATGTTGCAGAGGTTTGAGAAGGAACATGATTCAGGAAGAAAAGATCCTCTTGTTTGGAATATTATAAAGAGAAACATGAGCTCTCAGTTCCATCTTCCCTCTGTGTCCTTGGTGAATGAGCTTGCCTTTGGTCTTAGAGGACAGAAGGGTTTAAGTCTTCAGGTGACTCATGAATTCAGTATAGGTAATGCCCCATTTAGTGACGTTCTGGATGTGTTTCAAGTCAGGCTCACAATATTGAGTTGTCTGATACCTTAATGTGTCTACAACTCTACAGACGCATGAAATGGTGCATGATGAGCTAGTATGTTGGCTGGCCTGCAGTTGTCAGCTTTTATCTTCTAGTTCATTGCTCATATTAGCAGATGCATTTATTCAATTTATTTATAATTAAAATTATTTTTACATTAGGAAATTATTCTTAAAAGTCTGGTAGTACTGGATTTATGTGTAGACAAGGTGATGCTGTCCTCTTGCAATAAATTTCTTACTCCCTTTTCAAGACTGTTGTGCTGGAGGAACACTTACGAATGCATCTTCAGTGCTGTTTGACTTTGTGTAGTTTCTGGGACTTGAACCTATCTATTGTCACCATACTCTGGGATTATTACAGCAAGAACCTGGTAAGTAGGTGAATGTATTAAAATATAAAATTACATGTCGACAGTCCTCAATTTTTAACAATTAACTCCTATTCTCTTCTAGCCAAGCTTGATTGCTATAGTTTTGTAAAACTGATTAGTCAATGGCACTACTCCTAAATTTGCTGTGTTTATTGAAGGAATCAGATTTAAATATACGCTATGGTCCGTTACATTATGTCACAATTGAATGAATTGCAATATATTTTTACTGTTACTTTTCATCAAGACTACCGATTTTTAAGAGCTTGTAAAAACATTTTGCACATTAATACAATGAATCTTTATTTTTTGAGTTCTGGTAGGAACATAGCCTTTTGTTTGTGTGGAAGATTGCATCTTACTGCCTTTGGAATGTTAGTGCTTATTGTTACTTACAATCTTTTCTGCTTTCCTTTATTATTTTAGAACAGTTGCTTTGCTGTTCCTTGGCTTGGTCTGAAGGGTCTGGCATATGTTAGTAAAACTTCTTTGTCAATGCTTGAGTTGGTGAAAAGTTGCTGTTGTGAACAGCAGGTCCCTGCTCTGTACAAGTCCAGCAACAGTTACTTCATTTTTCTCAGCATTTTGGCACGGATGATGAAGGAAGCAGAGAACAGTGGCGTGCATCCTTGGAAACAAATTAAAGGACGGTATGGCCGCTATTTCATTTTTCTCATGTTGTAACAGGTGTAGTCAGACTGCATGGCCCTTCCAGTAACGTACCAAAGCAAGGTGGGGACATGGTGCTCATGAGAAAGTAAAGGAGATGAAGGAGCCAGGGTGATTTATAATTTGAAGAATGCACTTGTTCCCTGAAGTTTCTGTTGCCAGCTGAGGCTGTGACAGGGTCCGAGAGCTTGTCCAAGAATCACCTTGGCATCCATAGCCTGTGTTTATTTACTTTGTCCTAGGCCAGGAATTTGGTACACTGCAACCTATGCAGTGGTACAGCCAAACTGCCAGACAGGTGATGTAATTAAAGCATAGAAATTCTGTTTGAGCTGCCTGCAAGCCATGTGTTGTCCAAGAATGTGCAGACTGGCTCTTTCTAGGCTTGCAATTTCATTTATATTTCCATGGTTTCCAAAATTTCTCACAATATTTTTTTTTTGTAAGGGTTTTAATTTTTCATTTAATTTTGAAACGTGCTAGTTAAGAGGTGTAGTCCATGGTATAGTAAAGCATAAAGTATATATGCTCTAAATAAAAACCCTGATGTTCTATATACACACTTAATTCTTTAAACTTTTATTATAATAATGAGATTGTACTTAGTGTTCTGATTTTCAGTTAATATAGAAGACTTAGAATTTGGGGTTTTTTAAAAAAATATTTTATTGAGTATTAATAAAATTAATTAGAATGTTATTAGGTAGTTAATAAATTCTTCTTTGTATGCAAACAGTAAGCATATGAAAAATGCACATGTGTATGCACACCTTACAAAATTATGTGGTAGGTTTCTTCCAAGAAAGAAAGGTTATCTTGGCTATCATAAAGGGAAAATATACCTAATGTGTGTACACTTCACAAGTTGTTTCAGTCAGTAAAGTTTGGGTCTAAAAATTGCTACAAGCTGCATAGAAACATACATTGTTGGATGCTGAATCAGTGTCTTGCTTTAGTTTAGTAATTTTAATTAGCCTGCTCCATTTTTACTAAAAACAAATTATACTATATTTTCTTGCTGTTATAGCTTGTTACTTTCCCTGATTTAGGAAGGGGAATAATAATACACAACACACTGTGTCAGTCTGCTCAACCAGTATTCATCATTTCTACCTTGAATAAATCAATTACACAAGTAGCAAATTTTAACAGCCTTCAGCTATGATTTTGGGATGAACTCTTGTTTTCAGCAGCTAACCAAGCATTAATTGATGCATGAAGAACGTAAATGCCTGTCAGTAGTAATTTACTACTAAACAACATTAATTGGATTTGCCATAATATTTGGTGGCTAGATTTGATAACCTCAGCACCATTTCCAACTATTTTTCCAGGTGACAGAATAGGAAAACAGCATTTACGGAAGTTGAAGTACTGTATGTGGAACTTAGTTTAAATTTAAGGTGAAGGATATAATCAAGGTTTTAGACACACAAGTCAAAAAGTTAAGCAGGCCATGGGCATCTTGTTCGTCTGTCGTAGGAATGATGACATTTATTTAAAAGTCCAGACCTGAGCAAAGGTCACAGAAAAGACATTTATGTAAAAGCTTTCTGCTTTTTGTCGACTGCTTTAAAGCTGCAAAATAGCAGTGCTTCTCACCCTCAGCTACATATGACCTGAGCACTGTCACGTATGCAATAATGCTTAAAATTTCTTAACATCTTTCTCCTGGAGAGAGGTTTCTCTCCCAAAAGCCTCTGTTTCCCTGTTTTCTCCCAAACTTGTAGTCCGGTTGTGCAATATGGGTTGGTACAGACTGCGAAGCACTGTGGAGAAAAGGAGCTTTCCATCACAAATCTTCCTATTCCTTTACTGCAGCAATGGGTAGGTAGATAAGCCTTTGATCACAGCAGCTGTGGCAGTATAGCATAAGAACAGAAATCAGTAGCTAAAGGAAGAAGGGTCCTTGATCTTTATTTTTTATTTTTTTTGTGCTACATGGGAATAAAGAAGTTTCTAGGGAAGTTAGAGTACAGGAATTGTTTTGCTGTTGCAAAAACACACCACTTGACAACTTCCTTTTGGCCTTCCAATTTTGGCCTAAATTTGACTGATGTCAGGGCATGGTGTGGAGGACACCCATTGCAGACAAAGTGGAGGAAGTCTGCTAACAACATTGTGCTCAACTTTGTACTAGATGCTGGATAAGAGAGAAGGGTTAGGCTGTACCCAGGGTTGAAAACTCTTAACATGTACCTTGTATTAAGAGCAGAAAATGAAATAGCATGTTTGTTCCAGTAGCCAAAAGAGTATTGGAAGAGGTTTTTGGAAGAGGATATCTGCAAACTAAAAGCATAAAAGTACAATTTTAGTCTATCAAGCAGACAGAAAATTGCATCCTTCAAGAAACTTCCCTGTTTTCTTTTTGTTTTTTTTTAATGTAGAATTTATTCCAAGTTCCATCGGAGAAGAATGCAGGAGCTGACAGAAGTGGGACTGCAGAACTTTTTTAACCTGTTTCTCATGCTGGCAGTTGTTGCGGAGACAGAAGATATAGTGAGTCGTGTGTTGGATCTTTTGGGTTTCCTGACTTCAGCCTCTGTCACTATGTCTCAGAGAGCTCTCATCTGGAGAGGTCATTTTGCTTTCATTTTAATTTACGTTGAGAAGAACATGGATATCAGTGTCCTAGCAGAGAAGGTCTCAAATGCTTTCCATGAGAAGGCAAAGGAGTTTTTAGTAAGCAAAAATGACTACACACAGAAACAAAATCTCTGGACTCTGCTTTCAACCTACATTGATGGTGTCCAGGAAGTGTTCGAGACCAGCTGCTACTTGAGCCTTTCTGAGGAAAAGTTGCTAAATGATGGCTTTACTATGCTGCTGCCTGCTTGTCGAGGAGCTGAACTGAGTATGGTCCTCAATTTTCTTCAGGTTGTTCTAGCCAGACTTCGGTAAGTTGTTTAGTTAAATTGTGGATACAGACTAGCATGTTGTTTTTGTGTTTTAGGTTAAACTGTAGTGTATATTAATTTCTTACTGCAATAGAGTAAAAGGAAAGAGAAATCTCTGGAGGACTGTGAATGATACATTAAATTTCAAAATACGCCAATACCTCACTGCATTTAGAGTCTTAGAAATATTTCCTTACTATTTCAGACATTAGGTTTGACATCCCTGATATTTTTTTACAAATTAGTGACCCTGTAGAAAGTCATCCAGTTGCTACTATTTCAGACAA
This sequence comes from Buceros rhinoceros silvestris, assembly GCF_000710305.1. NCBI lineage: Eukaryota > Metazoa > Chordata > Aves > Bucerotiformes > Bucerotidae > Buceros > Buceros rhinoceros. Next base: position 85,730 of record NW_010392514.1, on the reverse strand, counting down.
AAGCATTTTTCTTTTGGCACAGGAAATTTCACAATTATCATCTGTACTAAATTACTGAACTTAGTGGGGTTCAGTGTTTGTGGTTTTTTTTTTCCTTCAGTGAATCTGATCTGTTTTTCAGACTCTTAATTCTATTTCCTATCTCTTTCTCCAATGTTGCAATCAAATACAACAGTTGTACAGATTTAAATACTTGTCTGGGGTTCAATACAAAGAAGGAAATCATGTTTTGCCACTTTAAAGCAGTTTTGCTTTGATATACTCGTTCAGCTTTCAACATCCACAATGCCCTTCAGTAACCATATTTTTGTCTACTGATGCCTTTGAGAACTAGTTCTCCAGTTTGAAGCCCAAACAGTGGTTTTTTTAATAAGATATTAAGAGGCAGCTATTGATCTGCCATTACTTCAAATGTGCAAGACAGATATATGTGGAAAGAGCTAGGGAAGAGAGTGTAATAGAAATAGGGAGGCCCATATGCAAGATCTCTCTTTAACTAGGTTCTTTGTTTTTGTCTAGTAGTTTGACTGCAGCTGTCAATAACTTATACATCCAAAGACAACTCTTTTTCAGGCAGTCTTTTGAAAAAAGATGAAGCACGAAACTAAGTTTAGTTGATTTATTATTTATTATTTCAGTTCAACTGAATGTATTTACTGGAATAAATTGGAGGCTTCAAAAATACTTTGACATTTTCTCCATTAGCTAATACATAGCATTTGTTGTGCTGTTTTTTAAAGATGAAATAGAGAGACATTCGAGACTGAAAAAGCTGCCTATTTTGTAACTTGGGGTTATTTCAAAGCTTTCAAGAACTGAGGTTTATCTGGTCCTCTTATAACAGAGAGAGGAGGGTCTAGAAGTTCATTACTGACTTCTTAGGTCATCACAGACAAGGTATAGGTCAGTATTCATACTTTTTTTTTTTTACAAAAAGCATGTCTGCTGAAATATTTGAATTACTGACATGCTCAAATACTAATTGGCATGAGAGATTATTAGAGCCTTTTTAAAAACAGTTCTTTATTTCCGCTTCTGTATTTATAAATTTGGCTACTGTTACCTACCTATTTATCCCATATACAGAGAAGCTTAATTCCTTGATAAAACACTTCAATCTTCAGGTTGTAGGGAACGGGAAAACGTTACTGGTCCTCTCTCCCACTTTGACAGGCTCACTGAAAATCGTCCTCTGTTGCCATACAAGTAAAACAAGACTGAAACCACTTTCTTGGTTCAGAAAATTTGGATGATTTTGTGCCAACCAGATGTAATTGGCTTACCAGACTGATCAGGCCTCATCCGTCTCCAAATTTGGAAAACTGTGAAATGGTTTAATGCCGTTCTCTTGCCTGTTTTTAAAAGCCAGGCAGACACAAGATAGTAGGCCTTAAAAAAAATGTAATTTTCCCATACACCGCACTCTTAATAATTTCATAGCTGTGTGACAGGGAATTTACAGGTAGGAAGGAAGTGAGATCACTGATTAAAGAGAGAAGCAGCTCCCTCTAGGCTGTTAGGAAATAATAACTTCATGTGCCACTTTCTGCTAACCCCAGATGATGGCTCACAGGAGCATTCTTTATTGCTGATTAAGTAGCATTATGAAAATACTGACTTGGTTACATTAACTAAATGCCTCAGTATTTAAAGCTTAAAATGTCAAACAGTTTTAGCAGTCCCCTTTAACATATCTTGTTGGATTGCTAGAATCGCAATCCAGGCTTCCCAGTTGCTTTTATTTGAGGATACTGTAAAACTGGCAATCTTTCATTTGGAGAGTGAGGGGTAGCCAAAAGCTCTTCTTTAATTATAGCTATTCATGCTGCTATGGTTAAGGGTCTGTCAGCATTTCCATTATAAACCTTTATTTTCAAGGGTTTGTAACACAGGAATGAAAACTTGCTCTGGGGTAAAACTTGGCATACAAGGTTTTGAAAGTACGCTTGTTTTCTTCCTTTCTTTTTCTTAAAAGGCATCTGAAAAGAGACCCACACCTTCACCATTTTTACAGTCCTGTGTTTCAAAGTAACCCTTTCCTGGTTTTTCTTTAGTTTTTCTTGTCTGCTAGAAACATACCAGTAGCTTTTGATTCTTGTATTTACTTATGCTTAGACTGTTTTAAATAACCTTTTTTTAAAACATTTTTTATTATTGTTATTGTGATTATTTTGGTGTCCATGTATTTAAATAGAACTATGACTTGGCAGGAGAACTAATTTTTATTAGTTTTTTATATGTGGTAAATGGATAATTGGAAACAAGATCCTACTTGCTGGCACTTCTTCCAAGTATTTGATGATCTTAGTGAGATACAGTATGAAGTGTAAGATTATTTTAATAAAATAATCATATTTAAAACATTAATTTAAAAACATATATAAATTAAACAGTAAACAATTGAGAAACTCACCAAAATAAAAATGCAAAACACTTCCTTCCTATGTTTACTTGGAGCAATCAAGACATAAGTTTTTTTCTTTATTTTTTGTTTTTGTCTTTAAGCAGTGTTCTAGAATCCTGATTTCTTTTTTTCTTTGTTAATGAAAGGTAAATGCAGGATGCTTGCACATGTGTGCTTTCATTTGTTCCTGATCTCTAGCACTTCCCATCCTGAGGGCCTCATGGCACAAAAAGAAACTCTAGGTTAATAAAAATAGAGGCATTTAATGGATTTGACAAAACTCACTATAAAAATGGACACAGGCTCAGAGAAATCTGCTGAGTGCCTGGAAACAGTAGGTTCTGGCATTGCAATATGTTATTCTTAAAAGAAGTGCTTGAAACATGTTAATATGTCTTTTATTGTAATCAGATATTGCTCTGACACGAGCTTTCTCTCATTATCATCATTCTGTCATTTGGGTTTTCTAGGTATTAGCACTGAGTTAGAGGATTATAAAATGCAAGTACATGCCCAGGTGTAAAATCACTGCTGTACTCCAAACATCTTTGCCTAGTTTCAGGGAGAATTGCCACAGATTCCCAAAAGAGAAATGAGAAGTACCACATACCTAATAATATAATAAATGGTAATCTTATTTTTAAAACAATTCCTGCGTATTTATGTCCGTTTATACCATTCTGCCAGTGTTGAAGGATGTGAAAAGTTAATGAAAATTTCAGTGTGTAAATTTCATAAGCTCTACAGGAATACTAATCAGGTAAACCTGTCTCTAATTAGAAGTTACATTAATAATTGGGCCATGGATAACAGCAGAACTGGGTGTTCCTATCTGTTAGAGTGTGTCTAGCCTTGAGGTTGTGAGAGAAATCACGATAAGAATGGATTATCCAGTATATCTTTGCTATGGAAATGTATAGTCATTTGTAATTTTTTTGGTGTGTGTTATACTTGCCATCAAAACAGCCTGTGGGAAGCTTTCCGAGACCAACAGAAGTCTCTCTCCCCCTCTCGGTTACCATGTAAGTCAGCAGATAAGCTCAGGAGGAGAATAGAAAGGTTCTCCCTCCTCCCTCCTTTTCTTACCCCTCAGGGGTTTTAGTGTTAGTCTTTGTAAAATGTATTTTATAATGTTGACCTTCTGAAAAACTGTATCCAAAAAAGTTTAGAAGAGCATGAATCTTCTTTTACCTATCGCATCCCATGAGTATATTTAGAGATACCAGCTGTGATGTCCTGATAAGCACAGAGGGCACTCTGTGACTAAACCGTTGAACTGAGAGTCGGAATACCTCACTTTGGCTCTAAGATCTCCCCGGCTTTAATGAAAGACCGTTAGAAAGTCGTTAAAAGTTACTATGAACTTTGTTTACCAGTATGGAAAAAGGCAAGAAATACTTCCTTTTTGATTTCACAATGTAGATCTTATGCTTGGGGAGCAAGTGTGCTTGCCCTTACTTGACCTATGGTTTGAAGTGTTTTTAGGGCTTTCTAAAGTTCTGTTATTCCATTAATAAAACTGAGGTATTAATGTATAAAGAAAATCTAGTCTCTAAATGCTTTAGAGCATGGGAGGCAAGCACTGATTTAGAATATAGCAGCAGTTTGAGGTTTTCTCTGTCTAAATCCTAAAGGGTAATCTATTACCATCTTCTGTGGGAATACTGGATGTGTTCTTAACTACAGTTGTTGCCTTAAGGTGTGGCTCTGGTAATTAAAATTGAATTTCTCTTCCTTCAACTTTATGTGGAATTTGAGGGGTTTTTTTGTTTTGGTTTTTGGAGGTTTTTTTGTCTTTGGGCTTGTCTAGTTTGGAGAAAAGGAGGCTGAGGGGCAACCTCATTGCTGTCTACAACATTCTGAGAGGTGAAGTGGAAAGGGAGATGCTGACCTCCTCTCCCTGTTAGCCAGTGACAGGATGCATGAGAATGGCTCAAAGCTGTGCCAGGGGAGGTTTAGACTGGACATTAGGAAGCATTTCTTTACCAAGAGGGTGGTCACACACTGGAATAGGCTTCCTAAGAGGTGGTTGATGCCCCATAACGGTTAGTGTTTAAGAGGCGTTTGGACAGTGCCCTTAACATGCTTCAACTTGGTCAGCCCTGAATTGCTCAGACAGTTGGACTAGATGATCATTGTAGGTCTCTTGCAAATAAAAAATCCTGTTCTGTTCTAGAAGGACATTAAGAAGAACTGAAAGAACAAAAGCAAAGGACCTGCTGATAGTTGATGCCCAAACAAAGCCAGTCTTGGTAGATACCTGAAGGTTAAGATATTAAAATCTAGTACTTAGACATCAATCGTGAGGGTACACAGCTCTGTCCCCTGTGCTACAGATTGAAACACTTTTCTGTGTTTTATCCATTGTATTCATTTTATCTACCCAAAATTAATCCACATAAGCTTTCCGTGGCCTACTTGACAGCAGTACAGGACTTACTGTTGTGAAATAATAAATCCACAAAAAAAAGATAGTAAAGTCATATCCAGGTGTACCGAGATCCTGCAGTTGTTTAGAAAAGTACGTGCTCCCTGAAGGACAAAAAGCGCAGATTTGTTTTCTGATGGAAGTGTCTCACTTTTGGAACTGTTTTCCCCAAATAAACTTTCCTCTCAGTTTTCCTTCTTTTATTCTTCACACAAGGTCTGAGAAAGGCTTTTCATATGAATTTTTTTGGTTTTGTCGTGGATTTTAAACAAAGAAATACTTTTACCAATGGAACCATTATATGCAAGTAGCCTTCTAATCTCTTAATTTTGATTGTTTCTTCATTACCTTACAAGATATATATTTCTTCTCTCTTTAGGATATCTCTTGTCAGATTTAAGGCTTATTTAAAATGAACAGAAAGCTGAAGCAATTTTCTTTATACCATTTCAGTCTCCTAAGGCCTATTTCCCCCTGGTGAGCTCATAGCAACAGGGGGGTTTAAGGGAATTCAGCTTTCTGCAAATTAATGTCTCACATCATGAAAATTCAGAACTTTTTTTTCCTATATCTTGAAAAAGTAATACAGTGAGTGCGAGTATTATTTCTTGCCAGCGGGTGGAAGATGAATGATTTTGTCACAGTTTTACTGCTTGATGAGCAGTGTCCTGAGGGTCAGGCTTAAGTCTGTGTCACTATGCTGCTCATTACTCTTGAGCTAAATAAGGGCTGATTGGATCTAAATTGCCTAGCACATGGGCCGCAGATGAGCTCAGTGAGTAGGGGATGACCTGCTATTCAGGCTGGGAGTAACCCCGGTGTGCAAATGCTGCATTAGAACACCGTGGGAGAATGAGAGGCTACCGACCGCTGCCAGCAAAAGAAATCGAAATGTAAAAACTCTTTGATGCTGCAATGTTAGAATTTGAAATGTAGGAAGTGACAGGTTGATGGTACTTATCAGCTTTGGCTGGATTAGAGAACAGTGTCATCTTGCTTATATAATGACAGAAGAATGAAGCTAGCTCCCAACTACTTTGTGGTGCAGAGCTGCTGCTGTCAGAGTCAATGCTGCCTCCTACTGACAAGTCTGCACAGAAGGATGGAGAAACCAGATGGATAGCTGGCTCGGGATGACATTCCCAGACTCTCTAGTATATGAAAGCACACTCTATGTCTCTGCCTATATATTCCCGTATGTTTCTGGACTGCTTTCTTAGCAGAGAATCACAAACTTGATTGATAAAACAGCAAGTGTATGTTTTGGGACAATAGCAAGCTGCTGTCATCTTCAAGAATGGTTAGACAAGTCATCTATATGCACTGAACTATACATGTGCATGTGTGAGCTTCACACAAATCATTACCCTTTGTACTCTTCTCTCCATTGGTAGCTCTTGTGAAAGAGGTGAGCTTGGAGAGGACACTTAATTTTTAAGTGCATGCGTGTTTTAAAGAAAGTTGACCTTTAAAGAGGACAAAAAATTCTGAACAGTTTTTTTTCATTATGCTAACTGAACACAGGAATATACTTATCTTAATGGAAGAAAACAAAAGCCAAGCAAAGCAAGGGTGCGGAGTACAACAGAGATTGTAGTGGTTTATGCAGTTCTGAAAGATTCAGTTCAGTAGAACAAGATTTTGGGGTTTGTTCCCCCCACCTCCATCTCTGGTGCTTTGCAAAGTGAGTAAGAATAGGTACAGTGATGATAAATAGCTTCTTGCTTAATTTGTTTCCAAATTTCCTTCAAATTCTGTTACCCACAGCTGTAACCTACGCACGTCAGCTTCTCTTACTACGGATTTATGGGACCACCTCATTAGCAAAAGCAATTTGATGCCCTCATGAAAGCAATGACTTAATGAAGGGCTGAATCTAAATACATTCTGTGCTTTCTGTTTACTGTTTCCTGTTTTTCTGGATATATGCTATTTGATTATTCTTCCCCTGGCATGCTTTTGCTCATGATGAACTTTCTTTTGGGACACAATACAACTTCCAGTTTACTTGTTTCTGGGTATCATAACAAAAGACAAAAAGAAAAGAAAACAGCAAGCTTACAAGTACAAACAATCTTTCTGTAAAATGGTGTGAGTCTATGGGAATGAGAGAGAAAATTTTCATAAAGAACATAATTAATGTGAGGCTTTAGTGTTACTTGTATTATCGTAGTATTATCAATGTTTTATGGTGTAACTTCAGATCACTGAAAATGAGGATCTGTTTAGCACAACTAGTAGATGAAAACGAGCTACAGAGTTTGTCTGCGTTTGTACGTGGACATAAAGTATAAGGTATTTCTCTGTGTTCCAGAAACATAATTTAAAATTACTTTGATATTCTGAAAGAAAAAAAAAAATCATGAGCAAGAGGAAATAGTGAAGGCCAACAACAGAAACTAGGAAGGAGGAATGCTAATACACCATCTGGAATGCTTGATGTGGCATCTGTACTGTTGAAGTATGGAGAGGTAGTGTGTGCTATGAGGTGAGGGAAGCAAGGGCATCGCCACATCTGGGGTTGGTTAGAGTGAGGTAGTTACCATAGTTGTTACACCATCTGCCCTTACTTGTAGACTTTGCTGCTTGCGCAGCACAGATAGCTGCAAGGTCCGGTATTCTGTCCTTGCACGAGCACAGTTTCTGCCTGGCATGGGAAGGAAAACCAAAACTGGTTGTGAATGGTAGTTCAAGTGGATTCCCTGGTATCTTAAAAAGGGAGAGGGGGGTGGATATGGTACTTAAGTGTTCACCTCTGTTTACATGGATATTTATTTATTTGCATTTATAAGACAATAGTGGCTATAAGAAAACTTGCCATTTGATTGAAATCTATTGGCCAGCTTTTAATAGTGACTTTCTCTCATGTACGTAGCCTGTAGGCCTCTAGGAAGCAGAACTTAATGTGACTCTGCTTAAGAAAAAATACATTATTATTGTGGGATGTTTTAATAAAACTTAGGCAGATGAGAGGAGCTGCTTGTTCTGTCTTTTGTTCCACACGCGGTTCTTAATATGTCAGTTTACAAAACATTTATGAATAATTTGAAAATTAGTCACAAAAGTGAATGTTGAGAATAGGAAGTTTGTAGAAGTTTGAGGGAACTGTTTTAGTAGCGAAGGTTGAGGGGAGACACACTAGAAGTTACTCAGTGTGTAAGAGGATGTTGCAAAGAAGGCAAGTTGTTGTTCTTCATGCCAGTGAAGAAGGAATTGGCTGAAACTGGAGCAGAAGTTTAGCGTAGTTATTTAGAGTAGGCTGCAGATGTCAGCCCTTCGGCAGGCTGCGTGGGAGCTTTGTGGAATCGAATTTTTTTTCTTACTTTTTTAGACAGCACATTAAACAAACCTCTGCCAGAGGGTAGTCTTTTTAAGCTTACCAGACTGCTGAGGTGAACTCTCTAAATGGCTCTTGAGATGCTTCCCTGCCCTTCATTTATGTTTCTGTGATTTGATATTAAGGAGCCCTCAATATGGCTGGTGACTTAGTAGTGAGGATGTTTCCTCAGTGGTGCTTTTCCTTGCAGAACAAAAATGCAGTGAAATCAGAAGGTGAAGAAACCATACCAAAACTGTAACCTGCCATAAAATTTAACTTTGGAAGCCTGTCATTCATTTTGATTTGTGGTATTCACACTTCTTAATTTCTATTGG
>NW_010392514.1:63329-77174 GCF_000710305.1 Buceros rhinoceros silvestris | reverse complement strand
TATTCGCACTTTTGAATTTCTTGTGGGGGGGGGGGGGAAGTTGAACCTGTTTAGTGCTTTTATTTCGTACTAATTCTTAGAATTTCTGGGATGGGAGTGTGAGAGTGGATCACTCTGTGTACAGCAGAGTGGCTCTGCTGAAGGAGGTGCTGGGTTTTCAGTGATTTTGTGTTCAGGTCTTGAAATCTGACTAGAAAACTACTTTGAAAATGCTTTTTTAGACATTCTCTAAAGAAAGCTAATTGATACAGAGCATGTATGTGTGTGTTGTCCTGTTTTATTTGGCTTGGAGCAAATCCAAGTGCCATTAATTGCTAATACCTAAACGCTCCAGCTCCCTTTCCAGTGGTGCTAACCCAGAGGCAGTGAAAATGTGCCTAATGTGAAAGGAGCCTGAAATAGCAGGCCACCCTATCCTCCCTAAAAATGAGATGGAAAGAGTAGAGCATATTCTGCAACGTGTACATAGCATCATCTGGTTCTTGGGGAGGGTGGGGGGTGTCCCTTCCTGTTGTTACTGGGAGGAGCAGGAGTAAAAATTGTTTGTGGTTTGCTTCCTTCTCTGGTAAGCTGTAGGTATTATCTATTCTCTCCCCTTTTTCACAACCAGAAGGCCCTGTTTATCTCTAATTGGGGTTAATTAAAGCCGTAGGGCAATGCTGAGACCCTGCCAATGGCTGGAAGGTACAGACATAATCAAGGCTGCAGCCCCTCACTGTAGGGAACAGGGAGGTAACTGTGAGTTTGTCGCAGGCTCTGATAATGCAGCTGTGCGAATTCTTTCTGAAAATACAGGAGCGAACTTTTGAGGGGGTCAAATAGTTCACTTCGTTTATTAATTTCTGGCTGTTACCAAGGTGGTATGAAGTCTCTGGTTTAACGTGTGTACTTGCAGATCAATGTTAAGAAACAGAAGCCTTCTGGTTCTCTGTATGATAATTCAGGGACTACGCAGGCAGCCACGGCAGCCATTATGTGCGCAGCGGGAGCGTTCGCTGCAGCCGAGGATGTGTGTCATCTTTTATTGAGGGGCAGGAGAAGGGAGGAACAGGCAAGTACGTATGTGCTTGCCAGGACAACGAGGTTTTCTTTTACTCCTTTTTGCAGTCTTGTTTTCCTTACAAAAAGTCAACCATAAGAATAATAGCAAATATTTTCATTGGCATTCTTTGTTTTCCTGGATAGGAATATATTGATTAGCTATTGGTGATCTGCATTTGCTAATACTTCAGTAAGTGTGCCAGGTATCTGCCTAAAATATTTCGAAGCTGCTAAAAGTTTGCTCCCAGGGAATTCCTCTGATTCACACCGTACCTGTATATTCAAGGGTATTCTACAGTGGCTTGGTTTTGGGGGGAAATACTGTGTGTGTACTTGTTCAGAGGGTTACATTTAAGTGGAGTTTTGTGTTAGGTGCAAAGATGACATCAAAAAGTAAAGCACTGTAATCATCTCTTAAATAATAATTAACTATAGCACAACCATGATTATACAGATGTCATAGGGAGAGTGAATATATTCAGGCAATCAAGGGATTTTACAATGTAATTATTAGACATTGGGGAGACGTGACCCTGTTTAGGCTAACAGGGAGCTATGGTTAATTGATGTTAGGATAATCAAACTTTGACTGTTTTATTATTCTGGGACTCCAGGCTTTGCAGAAAAATGTGTGCCTGTGCTTAGAAAAAAAGAAACCCCAAACCCTATGAAAATGTATGCCTAAAAGTGAATCCTGAGGTTATGTTTGCATTATCTTGCTGTACTGAATTACTACTATGATTATAAGTGTTGAGAAATTATTTATATTATCTGTAAGTCTTCCCCATTTTACATCACAGTGAAAATTCACGTCTTGATTCTGAGTATTTTATAAAGGTATCTGTTTTCCTAAGACATCAAAAATGACTATTTTTTGCCAAGTCAAACTCAAAAATTGAAGATGTTTTTTCCTGCAGCCAAGAAATTTGTTTTCTTTCTCAGGAGAAAACCTTTGATATGTGTACAGTCTGAGCATTACTACAAAATATAGTTGATGCGGTCCCCTTGAGCTTCATTGCCTTCTCCAAGTTTAGAACACGGGGGCATAAACCAGCATTTCATTTCATTAGAGTTCATTATGAAAGGGTTTGCACTGCACTGCTGTCATACTGAACCTCTGGAATTTCTAATAGCCTGCCCTTTGGAAGGTTTGAAGATGAAGTATAGCATTGCTACTGTCTCTTCCTGAAAGTTTTGTCTCCTGCTCCTTTTTCTTCTCTCTCTTTTTTCCCTTTTTGTTGAAACAGTAATTTCTGAAAACTCTTGAGCAAGCCTGTCTCCATATGGGTGAGGGAGAGGGAGTAGTAAGAGTGGGTGGGGGGAGAGAAGAATTAAAATCATTCCAATAAATGGTTTAATTTATGCCTCAGCGGTTAAGCATGCTCCTGGTTAACAGAAATACCCTTCAGCTACACAGGATTTGGGAGGGTTGGAGGGCACTCATTTGCACATAAATAGCCATTAACTGATAAATTCCCAGAGGTCTCCTGTTGCATGCTAGTGGTTCTGACCTACTTAGCTAGCTTAAATTTGTTTTACAGAATTATTATAATTCCATCCTTGGTACTTAAACTTTGTGATTAATGCATGCCTCACAATACAATTAAAGTATAATTACACAGTTTTACAGTTTGCTATCATGGTGTTATTATTATTACAAAGAGCTGGATTTTGCAAATATTAGAAGAATTAGGGTTCTGATACCCATCACTTTGCTATTATTAAGTGATTATGTTAAATGGGACCCCTTTATGTCTGAAGAATGAAGTGGAGAGGGGGGAATCATTAACTAACACATCAGATGGTTTCTAAGTGATTGAGGAAGAGACGTGTGTTGGGGGTTTTTACACGTCTGTATACGATAGGTGCAAATACCTTTTGTTCGTCTTTGCCAGCTGCCTATTAAAAAGTTCCATACTAAACATCTCATTTCTGTAATCTATTAATAATCATTTGATGTGTTAAAAATCTGATTTTATACTTCATTGAAGCTTTTTATTACAGGGACAGGTTTTTTTGTATTCTTATTAAAAACATTAATGGCCAGAATCAGAGGTCCAACCGACCTGTGTAGTGTAGGTTAGGATGTGCATGCAAAGATGACACAGATCTTTCTCTTGTGCTCTGTAAACTCAGAGCAGTTCTCTGTAAGGTGGATCCTCTGTCTTTTCAGTTTGCGTGCATGAATGCATTATATATTTATACTGGCTGTGCGTAACAGTAAGTCACAAACGCTGCTATTTTTCCCTTAATTGTAGAGGTTTCCTGGCCTCCCCTATTTTTCTGGCCATACTTAACTGTGCGGCTCACTGTTCATTCTTCAAGAAGTGATCCAAGAGTTACTAACATTACTCGTATGTGACCCAGAAATCACTACTGTACTGCAGAATTCTTCTTACATCCTCTTTTTTTTTTTTTTTGCCAATGCAACTGCACCAGAAAACTTAGGTCTTTGCATTAACAATTAATACGACTAACAAATCGAAGGAATGAAAAATACTTTTTAAATACTATTTCCCTATTCCAGTTTAAGTTGCAAATCTAATTTTACTTTCTTTATCTGTGAATATGTGTTGCAGATTTCACTGGTGGGAAATGGAGTGGTTTTTTCTGAATTACACTTTCTGTTCTTCTAAAGCTCTTATGGTTATGCTCTAACGTTTTTTAAGCTGTAATTGCACAGTGGAAACTCCAAATGGTGTACAGAAATTGAATGCTGCACCCTAAAGTCTTATTTGATACAGTGTCTTGGATTTCATTTTTGCTTTAAAAAGACCTGTTACTTTTGTGATTTTTCTGGGGTTTTTTTAAAGTTGTGCTATTCATTTCATTAACAATGGAAATATTTCCTTTTTTTAATTCCAGAGAACACAGGGTAAAAGGCAAATAGAAATCTTTTCCTTAGAATGACTCCTTTCACATCTGTAATTTTAGTCTGTATTTATGCTACTACAATGATATAATCGCTGCTTTTGCTATTATCATTTGCTGTCACTTAGCTCAGAAAACATTGATCATCATTACTGATGTAGGGAAGCATGCAAGCAGGTAGCCACTAATTATGCTTGGAAGAATTTACTATATTTCAGGGCTTCCTACTTGAATATTTGTAAATCTGTTTTGTTTCCAATCTTAAAAAAATTACTACATTGATGTGATTTAAATCATTCTCATATGGCACAGCAAAAATGCAAAGGCATGTTACCAGAAAGAAATGGTCAGCAGTAAGAGCTGTTTAGCAAAGTTGGCTTGCAACAACTACCACACTATGTGGAGAAAACAGTTATCCTGTAATAATAAGACTAATGAATTCAGAAATCCATTGATTGGACTGGCTCTGGGTAGATTATGTGCAGGCTTGCTTCAAGGAGAGGAATTTATGAAATGTTTGCTGCATCCAGCAAGCACTGCTGTTATAATACAGCTGCCTCCTCAGTGGTTTGCTTTGATCCTGTGGAATGAAAGGACAGGAGGATCAGCTCAGGTCTAAATGAGATTACAGCTGGTTCGGCAGCTTATCTGGTCTAATGCCAACTAGTGTGGCTTTGCACGTCCTAAGGGGTTTACAACAGAAACTGTTTATTGAGTATCATCGGTTTACTCAACACAAGCAGGCTAATCCTTCCCAGCCTCAGCATGTTGTAGGATTGTGCGTGAGCCAAACCAAAAGCTGGTGTAGCCAGGGCCTCCAGAGCCCTTTGTCTCGCTTCATATTGATTTTTTTTTTTCACCTGTGTTAAAGACAGTAAAAAATAAAACCAATAACCAGCCCTATTGTGAGCAAAAGGTTAATCTGACCTAAAAATCTTACAAAAGCATCTTTTAACCCTAGAAGGGATGGTAGCCTTTCTCTGACTTTTTACTCAGGGGATTTTCTACTTTAAGGTTTTGAAGAGCAAAATAGGAAAAACATTTTAAACCTTTAACTCTGTGTGTCTTGCAAGGTCTCTGAATTGTTTCAGCAGCTACGTGGAAAACTTTAAACACGTATTTCTGACATTATTAACAATGTGTCACCTATCTGTGGTAGCAAGGACATGGCATGCTGAATGTAGGCAGAGTAGTAGTAGCTGGTAGGTGTTCCAAGGCTCATGCTGTTTTTTCACTGTAGTGTTTTTTAGGTAAAAACATCAGAAAAAGCCATTATCAGCTGCTTCCTCAAAAAACCCCTCAAAACCAAAACCCCACCAACTAGGCAAGTGCCTCCTAAGGAATCAAAAAAGTACTAAACAGGCCCGTAGAAGCAAAATGTTTTAAAAAAATTATGTGCTGCAAGTTTTTAAACAACATCCCTTTCTGTTTTGATAGAAAATACAATGGAATATTAGATATAATAATATTTTATTGAGCATGTTTCCTATCCGAGGTGGGTCTTTTTTGGAAGACATTGCAGCGTGTGTTGGATTATTATAAATCAAATGTTTTTTATGGTATAAAGAATAGATTAGGATAGATTGGATTAGCTCTAGGAAGCCTTGTAGAGTAGTAGAAATGCGTTTGCACTGAAAAGAAACACAGTAAGTTATTGAATGTGCATTGCTGAAATTATGTGGGAATTTATTAGATACCTGTATTTGCATACTGTGCATATTACTGAGAGTAATTAAATCAGTTCTGCCATGATGCAGGGGAGAGGATTTGGTGACACATCTATCTGTCATCGATTGCATGTGGCAGTCTGGGAACTGTTCTGAAGACTGTTGAATCTTACCTGAAAGAAAAGATGGCAGTAACTTGAGGAATTATGAATGGCTGTTTTTTGTTTACTTCACCTGATTGGAATGAGTGTCTGTTTTAAAGCTATATGTAAGGAAAGAGGTTACCATGGATACCATGGAGGCTTTATGAGTGTTCTATGGGTGAAATTGCTGAAAATTATGTTTAAAATAAATGCAAACTTTGCTAATACTTAAGCCTAATGGACAAGATGTGTATAAGTTAAAAATATAGTATTTATCCAATCACTTGTATTTTGTCAAATCTGATCTTAAAGCAATATGTTGTTCTCATAATATTATGCTTTTAGCACGTTTGGAGATAAAAGCTATTGTTGGTGATTGCTTAAAATCTCTTTGTTCAACCATCTGAGCAGTGCAAATCGAAGCATTTTGTCAGTCTGTGAGAAGTTTTGCCTGGATAATGCTTCCCACACACACAGGTCACAAAATAAATTATGTGCACAGTTTTACAGCATAGCTAGTGCTGGAAGTTAAATGGGTGCCCAGTGATCGAACTCATAAAACATCTTCCTGTTAACATGACCGGGCAGGATTGACATTGTTGATGGTAGCTGTGATCTAATAAACTATCACTTCTAACAGTGATTTTTGCTGTGTTTCAAAGGGGATGATGATAAAAGTTTAGCAAGCCTACCATTCTTCCTGAATGACAGAAAATGAGCTCTAGTGTCTGTATTACCAAATGTTGGGAACCATGTTAGTAGGGGATGTTTCGTACCTAAAGTAATCTCCTTCACTAAAAAGATGTATTACACAAACAGCATCCTTTAACACAACAGATACTCAGTAAAGAACAAAACTGATTTTTCCGGAAGAAAATAAAATTGTTTGTTTTGGAATTTGGAAATAAGTTAGTTCATTATCTTATGTACCAGTTTGCCTGTTTTCTCTCTTGGGGAGAAAGATTTTCCTAAACCACTTAGGGTATATGAATCCCAGCAGGTTGCTAGAGAATATCCATATGCATATAGTATTTTATTTTCTGCAAAGGCAGCTAGAGGAGCTGGAGCAAGGAAGTTTAGTTTTAAAAAAGAAAAACTTCATTTGAACTACAGTACCTGTCTTTGTTTCAGTCTTGTTTTAACTTAAGGCAAGCACAGAAAGCTTGAAATATTTTTTCAGGCTCCCTGCCTGAAAAATAAGAATGATGTAATAATAGCAAAGTGATACACATATAATGGTAAGACAGGCGTGTTACTGGAGATTATACTCAGAATGTCTGAAGAGATAATTGTGGGTAGTAATACTTCTAGTTTGTTTGGTTTCAGTATTTGAGATGTATATTCTGATACTGTTCCTTTACATCCCCTCAGGACTTTGTACACAGTTATCCTCAGAGTCTGTTTCACATCTCCTGATCAGATCAGGAAGTTTCAAGTGAGATGGCACCAACTCATTTGAATTTCTTCAGGCAGAATGGCTATTTCTCCAGTTTCTCTCTTTCTTCTTGGTACTTGAGTCTGGATGAGAACATGCTCTGTGAGAGAAACTGCATTTCTAAAGCTGTGCTAGGTGAAGGAAAACATTCAAGAGATGTGGTGAAGATGAGCTCAGTAAATTTGTTTCAAGCAATTTGCCAAACATTGATTTTTTTTTTTATTTTTTTTTTTTTTATGAAAAAGCATGGCCAGGAAGAATTTTAATGATCTTTACACAGCCATAAATTTACCATGACATCTCTCAAATTGTAAGCTTCTCCAGAGTAATCTGTATGCTTTAGGTCTGTTTGAATGAAACGCTGTGAGCTGAAACAGAGATCCACTTTAGTACAGTATGTGGGGCTCTGTTCCCCAGTGTGGAGAATCCGCGCGCTCCATCACACTGGGAGTCTGTTAAACTACTGGGCTCTGAATTGTAAGAAATCGTCTATTGAAGGTCAATCCATTAAGCATTACATTTTTTTTAAGATACCTTTACTATGGGAAAAATTACTTTTTAAAAAGTGTAAACAGTAGCTTGTCCCAGAACCTGTCCCAGCATGATAATTCTCTGTCAGCCAGTGTTATCCTGATGTCTGAGTCCCATGGAAGAGCTAACAGGCAGGATTTTGGAAATTACTCTATTTAAAAATGGGTTTCAGTACTGGCCTTTTAGAACCAGTTGATTGGCATTCCAGTCACACTGTGTACTTTTCATTTGTCATGGAATTTTTTTGAGAACAAAAGACAGTAAGGAATTGGTAAAAAATGCTTAGCTTGTAAAAATTCAGAAAATTTGTTGTATCAGAGTCTGGGCTATTGTGTAGCTATAGACAGCTACATTTCGTTGCCCTCCTGGTGCTCTAGAAGAATGTGTTTCAAATAATTTGTTATATAAGTAAGCAGCATATTTGGTTCCTGGTAAAAGAAAAATATTGAAATACTTAAGTCCAACAGAGGACCATCAAGATGATTAGGGGTCTGGAGCAAATGTCCTGTGGGAGGAGACAGAGAAAACTTAGTGTGTTCATCCTTAGGAAAAGAATGCTTGAATGGGAGGAGGTGGGGGAAAGCATTTTATTGTTTTGTACAACAGTCTAATGAGGGGGTTATAGATAAGTTGGAATCAGACCCCTTGCAGAGGTGTGTAGTGGTAGGAAGCAATGGGCTGAGATTGTGATGAAGGAAGTTTTTATTAGATAGGAGGATAAGATTTTCACAGGATAGTCAGACATTAGAACAAGCTTCTAAGTCAGGTCGTAGAATTTCCATCATTAGGGTTATTCAAACGGGCATTGCTTTGAGCAGCGGGTTGGACCGGATGGCCTCTAGAGGTCCCTTCCAATTTAGATTTTTCTATGACTCTAGCTCTTAATAAAAAAAACACAAAACAAAACAAAGAACAACCCTCCCCTCAAAAACAAAACAAACCCACAAGAGAAATACAATCAAATGGAAATCCTATTTAACATACAATTTCTAAAAGATGACAAATTGTAGTAGTTTTGCTGTAACAAGAGTTCTCTAAAAGATACTGATTTGCAATCTGAAGTTAGTCTGTGTATTAGTAGCATGGCTGAAATCAGGAAGCACTCTTTTCATCATTTCTATTTTGTTTCGATTTCTCAGGTAAACTGGCATTCTGATTGTCACTATAAATGATATTCATGTATGATTCATTTTACCTGTAATGCTGTGGAATGTTTCCATATAACTTCACAGGGATTGGAGCCAGCAATGTGCTCATGCCACAAAGAATGCTGATGGCATCTTGTGCTGCAGTAGGCAGAGCGTTGCCAACAGGTCGAGGGAGGTGATCCTTCCCCTCTGCCTGTCACTCACTGGTGAGGCCACACCTGCAGTACTGGGTCAAGTTCTGGGCTGCCCACTACAAGAAAGATATGTACATATTGGAGAGAGTCCAGTCAAGGGCCACAAAGATGATTATGGGACTGGAGCATCTCTTCTGTGATGAAAGGCTGAGAGAGCCGGGACCATTCAGGCTGGAGCAGAGAAGGCTCAGGGGGATCTTATCAATGAATAGTGCTATCTGAAGAGAGAGTGCAAAAGAGGACAGAGTTAGGCTATTTTCAGTGGTGCCCAGAGCAGGACCAGAGGCAATGGACACAAACTGCAACACAGGAGAGTCCCTCTGAACATCAGAAAACTTTTTCTGTGAGGGTGACCAGGCACTTGGCACGCTTTGCTCAGAGAGGTTGTGGAGCCTCCATCCTTGGCGATATTCAAAAGCTGTCTGGTGTGGTCCTGCATAGCTGACTCTAGGTGGCCTTGCTTGAGCAGGGACATTGGACAAGATGACCTCCAGAGGTCCCTTCCAACCTCAACCATCAACCTCTGATTTCTCTGTAAAAATGGGCAACATGGGTTTTGTACTCAACAGTATGTGTTCAAGTCAGGATTGTTGCATTTAATACCACAATAACATTTGATGTGTGGCATCTTTTTAGGACTTGGCAGGCAAAGAGGTCACTCGGAAAGCCTTGGCAGGGTTGAGTGGCTCTTTCTTCAGAGTATTTTGAAGAAAGGTGGTCCTTAACAGGAAGCAAACGGTGCTGAGTCAACTTACTTGCTGTGGCCCTTGAGTCTCTAGTTCTATCTCCATCCTGCTCTGATGGCAAGAGAAAAGAGCTGTCATGGAAGGTTGTTAAAAATGATCGTGTATACCAGCAGTGATTTGATGTTTCCAGCTAGATAAGTAACTGCTAATACTACATTCCCGATATGACAGATGTTAGCATTTATGTTCCTAATAAGCTACGAACTTGAATAAAGATCATCCAATCTGATATACACTTCCTGTTCTTTCAAATACAAAATACTTTGGAAACAACATTTATTCTCATACTTAAAAAAAAAAAGGAAATAATGTTCCTATAATTTTAAATATAGAAATGTAATTACAGTTTCTCAGTAGCTTTTTAAGAAATCTCTTCTATAAAAGATGATCTCTGTTAAGAACAAACAAGTGACCGAACCCATCCAAACCAAAGGGTGAAGAGTCTTGCGGTCAGGGCTGATCACAGAGCCTCCAGTGACTCCTGCAAGCCTCCCTCGCCCTCAGTGATGGTGAGGCATGGTTTCTGCTTTTCTTTTAAACTCTCATGGTGTGGGGTGATGTGCCTGCAGACCCTGCCCTCATATCTGTACGTCTGCCTCTGGTAAAGAACTTATTTCAGTTGTGTGGTGATACTTTGATCAAAACTAATTGTAGTGTCAGTCTGTTACAAAGATTGCTGGTCAAAATGAGGCTTTTAAGAATTGAAGTGGAGCTATTAAGTTCTGTGAAATGGCAATGACTTACGAGATACTAAGTTTGGTTTAGGTGGGGTTTTTTTCTATGAATCTGAACTGGAAAAGTGTAATACAATAGCTTAGCGTAACACCAATTTCAGTGCTGCCTGTCCATTTTTTTTTTTACTTTATTTTTCTGTGTTCTTCCAGAGGATTAAAAAATTCTGAATCTAAGCTATGCTGAAAGTCTGTTTAGGCAAACTGAATGTCTTTTTAACTGTTTCTGTGCTGTTTCTTGAAAGAACTGACCTTGACTTATTTGTTCAAAGCAACAAGATGACTCCCAGTGCCTTGAGCTGTGCACATCCAGCACAGTGTGCTCAGGTGATGTTTGTGAATGGCTGAGCGCTGCTGCTGGCATGGGTACCCAGGCTGACTCTCTTGGGACTTGAGATTTCGGGCAGCAGAGGGTCACTGTGTGTTTGTGTGATCCAGTTTTACTCTGCATTAAAGACACAGAGAAAACTCTCATCTTAGCATATGCCTGCGTAGTACAGGGGAGAGGCTAACTTGGCTGAGTACCAGTGAATGTAATGAAGGAAAATTGCAGTTGGACTCAAATTAGCGGTGTGTTTTTCCCAGGACTATTCCACAAGCTGAGATGTGAACTGGTTGTGCTGAATTAACACAGGTTGTGTTGTCTTTGCTTCTCTTTCAACCTTATCTTAGTTAAATGTGGTTAGGAAAAAACAACAGCTCTGGTACAAATTCGCTAGGATGGCTGAAGCAGATGTAATATTCTCCCCCAGCAGACCTAGCCAAAGCAAGCCAGAGCCCTGTTGCTTGCATTTAAATTATGGTCATAACAACTTGTCTTTTTGGTGATGTAGTTAAACCCTTTGAGAAGTGTTAAGGAGAAAGTGCTAACTAATATTCTGCAGCTCTGAATGTTGGCTTTTCTGTACCTTTGTGTTTTAGGGTTTTGTGTCTGCTCTTGTTAATATCTTTACTTTGTCTTTGAGCATAGTAAGGAAGTTGGGGATTTCTTGTTTTCCCTGTATATTTTAGAAGTATTACTGAGCACACACAACATGCTGTCACAGTGAACACAGGGTTCTCTTATTACTGTGCTTAGCTATAGAGAGGATTATATTAAACTCGGTAACCTTGTTGAAGCCCCTTTGTACATTGCTGCTGTATTGATAATCTTCACATGATTCAACTGCAGTTGAAAAGCTTTTATTCACAGCATTAACACTTTCTATCCCAGTGAAAATTAGAATCTTTGGTATCATGAGACAAGCTCTTTGATTAACAGATAATTTTTTTTTTAAATTTTTATTAATATGGTCCTGCAGATGTTGCCTTGGACATTTCTTCACCTGGGCATATACAGGGAATGCTTATTAAGCCTAACCATTCAAAAATGGGTAAAACAATTTATTGATCAATGAATTAACTAAGGGACCATTACGCTGTTTGATTGCTTGCAAAATAGTGAATGCTTCAGGAAAATACTTGCATTCTGAAAGAAATCCACAATAACATTTTACAGTAATTAAGAAAAACATTTCCTGCACCTAAAAATCAAGAAACAGGATTACCTATGAATCAGTACATTGAGGGAGCAGTGCAAGATGTGTTGTCATTTTGTATCTGTGATGAATGCAGACCTATTAATAAACAGCTTTCCTCTAAAATTTAAATGCATATAAAATCTTTGGAACTTATTGCCCTCTCTTCAATGCTGGACGTTGTAGAATCACAATTTTGGTGACACTTGCTTTGCCTCTCTTAAAGTAAAGGGAATCCAGCCAATAAAAAAGAATTTCAAGCTTGGTTTCCTTTTCTTTGTCCATGATTTAATTGATGCCAGTCCTTAGACTTGATGTTTCTTGTAATTCAATAAGAAGTATTTCAGGTAGACTGCTGGCCCATTTATTTCTCCATATATTTAAGACCTTCTTCAAGCAACTGGTGGAAAATTCTTGCATGTGCTTATATGACGGCTTTCACTTGTATATTGCAATTATAGCATCTCTTTGGGCTGGATCACTGCAAGTCTCACTGCATCCAGAGTCATCTGGGAGAGTCAGAAGGAGAGGACGGGGGATCGTAACACGTTACAGGTCTCTTCTGCCATATAGCGCATGGGGGAAAAGTCACTGCAGGAAGAATGTGATGAAAGAAGAAGAGCAGACTGTGTTTGGAGGTCACTTCTTTTGTGTTGTATTTTTTCTTTCTGAGTTAAACTTTTCAGCAGTTTCTGTCTGTCCGCTTTCCTTTTTGAAGGATTTCCGCATTTCTTCTGGAGCTCCATAAGTTTTTAAATAGTCTTTTTTATCCTCTTGTTTCTGCCAGGTCTGGTGGTGGTATCCAGGGAATATTTAATGCTCTCCAGCAAAGGGTGTGAATGTTCAGGCTAGTACTGCTTTGGCCTTTTGCATTCCAGTGCAAAAAGTAAAAATTCCAGAAGGTGAACTCCAAAAGAATGAATGTGTTAAAAGTTTCAAGGGATGGCTGAGTTCAGGGGTGCTACAGCTTGGCAAACTAACATCTCTTTCTTTGAATGCTTAGTTTAAAAGTTTTGATGTGGATTAGGTCATGGTCGCTTTAGCCAATTTTAATGATTCCTTGGATCAGGCAATGCGAGGTAACTTTGTTGATTAGATGTCCTACCATAACATATTACTGTTTCCATATTGTTTTGGAAAAGACAACTGCCTTAAATCATTTTGAGACTTTCAGTTCACTTTTTTCTGTGCTACGTGCTGTTTGTAGTGTTACATTTAAATCTAAATAATTTAGAGAAGAACCTGGATCTACCAAATTCCTCTGTATTAGTTTTGTACACAGAGCCACATTTCTTGAATCATATTTCCCTAATCAAGTAGCTGCCAAGCTGTATGTTGCAGCATCTGTTGTTTAAAAAAAAAAAATTAGGAACATTGACTTAAATTTTGAATAGAGTGTGTTTTCCATTTTTGCTTACCTTGGGGTCGGTTGCAATGGTAATGTTTTGTGGTTTTTACTTTGGTTTTTTTTTTAATATAACCTTAAACTTGGAAAGCCTTATAAAGAGAGCTTTTTTTATTTACTTTTTATGTCAAAATGTAATTTAATCAAATGTTTTTAACTGCGAAGGTGATAGACTAGTAGAAAATACATAAACAAAAAAAACACAGTCAAAAATAGTACAAAGTATAATTGTTTGTGAGAATACTAAAAAATCATGAGAGCTAGATTCCCCAGCTGATGATAGTATAATTATTTAGTTACTGACAGCTCGCATCATCTATACTAACGCACTCTCAGGTAATGTGAGAAGATAACACTGCTGCTGATGTTATGCCGTAACATTTAAAAAGGATCTGTCACATTTTTCCCACTCTTTC
>NW_010392514.1:55287-63216 GCF_000710305.1 Buceros rhinoceros silvestris | reverse complement strand
TCTTTCCTATGTTTTAGTGAATACTCCAGGTAATGTCTGAGAAATGAAACTTGACTTTAGCTTTCAAATCACTAAAAAGAAAAAAGCAGTTGTTTAAAGTGGTTAACAGATCTTAAAATATTTGTGTCTTCAAAGAGCTTTATGTAATTTCCTGAATAGGTTCAGTAATGACGAAGGATCATCTAGTTTAAGGTGTTTTCGGTTGATACTTAACTTTGGAAAGTGACCCTGAGCTAAATTGCAGTGTGTGGTTTGAATGCCCATGGGCTGCCCTTCATAGGGAGGAGATTATCTGGATTTCTAATATACTTTAATTACTCTGCTTATATAAATTGTCACATTAGAAGCCTCTTAGCTGTTGAGTCTGTTCTGTCAATGATCCACTAACAATAGGAGTATACTAGGCTCTTCCACTGAGGTTTGAAGATCCACACCATCAATGAAAGAACTAGAATGGCTCCATTTCAACCTACTGTATCTTCGACGGGAAAGAGTATGTGATCCGCTTCTACTCAGGCAGCAACTGATGTGTGATAAATCGAAAGGATCTGAAGCCTTTTTTACTTTGTTAATAGGCCTTTTTTTCTTTTTTCAATTAAGGGAATGTTATGCAAAATATGTTTTAGGATGTTCAAGAGTGATGCTTTCCTGATGCATGTGTGCAAAAAACCATAGAACCCTATGATTAGGAGTTTTGGGTGAATGAAGGTGGAGTATCTTAGCAATGATTAGGTAGGGTTTTACAGAGAAGCTGTCATAATTTAAATGCTGCCCTAATGTGTGTCTCTTACAGCTTAAGCTACGTACTGTGGTATTTGTATGTGTATCTCTACACGCACACATATATAAAGAAGTCCTTTAAGTTATGCTCTGAAGCACCTCAGTCCTAGAGTGTTATGGTGATTTAGGCCTCCCTTGACCTTTTAGTCTTGAGCACTAGAGCCTGACAGCTCTGTTCTCATGAAGGAGGATACTAGAACTTGGAAGACTCCTGCTCTCTCAGGTGGTGTTGGGGGGTCTTCCAAGTTACAGTGGTCTGATGGCCTACAGTAACAGGTCCAGCTGAGCAACAACTTGTTTGGCACATGCAGCATGCATGTTTTATACAACAAACCACTCTTTTCTTCGCCATGGCACTGTCTACTGTTAGCCTGTGGAAAATGCAGAGTGAAGGATTGATTCCAGTCTGGGGCTGATGGGCTCAAAGACATCTGATTCAGTGTCATGAGCAACAGAAATCTGTATGCTTGGAACCATTGTAAAGTCTCACTGCTGAAGATGTGTATTTAAATATGTTTGTTTGAGGGGTTGTTTTTTTGGTTGGTTGGTTGTTTTTTTTAAGTAACAGACAACAGTCTGAATGATTATATATTTCTTACCTAGTGCTTAGGATGTCATATGAGGAAGAAGGAGCGTTATGGGCTCCATTCCTTGTTCTGGGATTTCACATTCTTATCCAGTGATTGACTCAATGTGAAACTTGCAATCAAGAGCAGAGCTTGATTCTAAAAACGATCTATCAAAACCAGACCTGGCTGCCCTCCACCTTGAAGCTGTGACTCGTGGTTGTCACGTAAAATAGTGTATATTCCAGGTTTTAAAAAGAATCTAGCTACTGCTGCACCTTGTGCAGCCTGCTTTTTTTGGTGAGGGTTAGTCGTGATCAGGTTTCTGGGCCCCAGTAGACAGAGGTTGTGGGTAGGATGCTCAGCTCAAGGCTTTTGTGTAGCTGAACTGCGGCCACCTAGGGAACTTCCTGGTCATAAGAGGGTGATGTGACTGATTGAGCAGTTTGGGAATTATGATTCAGACTGTGATTGTGCCCTGCTTTTTAACCATTACAGGCTTTTATCCCTTTGGATCTCATCCAACATCTAAGACATGTCACTTTGTGTTTGCTTCACATCGTTGTGCCTGATGAAGGCATGTTCTAACACTGACATGTATAAGTTCTGCAAGTCTATGCTATAAAAAATTTAAGCACAAATGGATGAATTAAAGCATTTGATAAAAAATCCTAGATGTTAGAGTTCTGAAAAACATCCCCCTTCCCTTCTTAGCCTTCCCTACCTCATCACACCGATCAGTGATCATCCTACGCATACATAACCAGGCATATTATTCAGACATCCTTTTAGTAGTAAAAATTTAAACATGCAGTTTATTGTAGATTATTGAAACAAATTAAACTGAAGGAAGAACAGAGAAACATGATTTAAGAAGTACTGGTTTGATGGGGGCATGCTAATATTTGATAATATTGTATCATGATTTTTCCAGTTCTGTTTGTACAGTTGGCAGTACAGCTCTGTGGAAGTGGTGGTGATACTATCCTTATAGCTTACACAGTTCTGATGCTTTCAGTATAAATTGTGTGATTTTTATAAAAATGTTTCTTTTAACAGATAAGAAAATTTAGTTTAGCGTTAAGTTTCTCATGTTGCTTATCTTTCTGAAATCTATTTTTTAATTCCATAAAGGTGGGTTAAAATTCTGTGCTCTTTTGAGGTTTTGGGGGTTTTTTTGAATTATCAAAGAGTGAAATGGTTGTTGCTGAAATATGAGGAAATTTTGTATATACTTTGCGTGTGTATTGCCAATACGGAAACAAATGATGAGAGATTCTGCTTTGAGCTGGGATTGCTGCTTCTGTCTGGTTCTCACTGCAGTCATACAAGTCTCAGTATATTGGGTGCTATATAAAAGGATATAAAAAAGAAATTGTATCCCAAAGAGCTTAGAAACTGATTTAAAAGAGGACTTGTATGTTTGAATTAGACTTGAGTAGAATCCAGTGACCTTCCTTCATGCATGTTTCACTGAAACAGCCTGAATGTGGATGTGTCTGAAAGTGTGTAAGTGATTCCATTTAACAACTGAAGTTCCACAGGTACATACATTTTTGTGCCCAGGGACACTGTTTTCACAGGCCTTAGCTGGTTAGCATCCAGCTTAGGCACTTTGAGGCTATAAACTAGATGTGTTAGCACTTAATATTCTTCTCAGTCTGCTATCAGCGCTCTTACTAAACAGGCTGATAACTACGAGTTCGGTGCAGAGTTCTGCAACCCAGCACACATCATTCCTAACTATGGCCAAAAGAAAGAAGGCTCACTGTTTTATGCATGAGGTCAAGTGGTCACATCATTCACCGTGATCAGGAAGTCCAAAGCCTTTACCTTGAGACGTCTGAAAGCCAAAACTATGACTTCCCACCAATCTCTAAGCAGGGCTAGGCTGAGCCACTTCCTACCTGGAGGAGCTGGGCCATTGTGGAACCACTATACAGCTAGGTTGCCACTTCTTTGAATCCAGATCTGTTTCATTTTCACGAATCTGCATGTATGAGAGAGGTAGGATCATACAGTTTGTTATGTGTACCTTGGCACAGCTCTGTGATACCACATTGAAAGCAGACTTGAACCCAGATGCAACCATTTTGTACGTGCCCTTGTGAAATAATACTTTTGCCAGCATGACAGTCCATAATTAAACTAGCTTCCTTTTCTAAAGGTTTTAAAAAATTCCATATAAAAGGAACTAACTCGCTCCACAAATGTTTTCTCCTTCACACTTTGTAGTATGTTTTATGGTAGTATAACAGGTTATGATTTCAGAAATGTACATGTATTTAGTGTAAATTGGGTATTTGAAGCACGTACATAAAAATAAGTAGATGCTTATAAATGGATTACTAAGTAGAAGTTGAAGAGTGAGTTTGTCAACATGGGATTTGGTGTCCATATGGATCAATTAAGTAAATGCTGTAGTTGCACTTTTCTATAACTATCATGTAACTAAATGAGATGACATTGAATACCCGTTACTAGATTATTTTCAAAAGCATTTGGGGGACACACGGGATCTTTTTCAGCTGGATCTTGGATAGGACTAGTTACTGGATATGAGCGTGGCTTCTGCCAAAACCTCACCTCCAGGTCTGGTTACCGTGAGAAGCAACAATTCTGGTGGAATGAAAGGGAGAAATGAGTAGAGGTATTAAAGAAGTATTGATGTTTTATGGCATTTGAAGAAAGAGAAGTTGGATGAGTAACTTTGAACTAAAATCTGAAATGCTGCGTGGTAAATATTGTTTGGTCACTGAAGCAGAGTGCACTGCTGTCTAGCAGAGGGCTTCAAGATTTGCACCTGTAGTGGTCACACAAACTTTGATTGTATCGCTGTAATGAGATTTATACAACCACAGAAAATATGGCTGGATATATTTCTACAGGAAAGCCTGATCTTTTGCCATACAATATTGCTATATAATTTCTTTGTATTGGCAAGTAAGAGGGGAAGGGAAGCAGAAAAATGTTTCCATCTGAAATGGAGCAGTGTCAACAATGGAACTTCTGTTCTAGGTTTTATTTTAATGCCATGTTTATTGTGTAACTTGTTTCTAATCTTTTCAGTTGAAACAAATATACTTTGCATAGTATTAATGTGGCTTTTCATTTTTGAGAGACCTTAACCTGATAACATTGTTGCGCACATTTCTGGATAGCTGATGTCACCTCTGTGTCTGGGGTTTGTTGAGAGAATGTAAAGCTCTTCCATCGTCTGTGCTGGAATCAAAACTCTCAGTTTGTTGTTCTCTGCATCAGCTAATATCCATATCTCTTCAGTTTTTTATGCTGAAATCTTCATAGCTACCCCATAACTGAAGAAACCTCAACTTCCCCCAACTTCTATTGCTGTTACATTAAAATAGGACCAAGGCACAATGCATTTGTCGCCAAAATACCAAAATGAGAAACTGCACTGATAAACTCACAGTGGTGCAAAACGGATGAGAATGTTTGGAAGGTAACTCTCCAAATTAAAGTATTATTCAAGTTCCATTGATCTGCACAGGGCACAAAGCCCCTGCTGCCCATCTTTGAATGTGGATGTGGTGATGCCTTGTTTCATTTCACTTTACTTGATTTTCTGTGACAGAACTGGTGTTAGTAGTTGAAATTCTAAGCGCCAAAGCCATTTATCACTTCAAAAGTACTCATATATCTCTACCTATTCTCCCTAGATTTATTCAAGAGTTGGTGCTGCAAGTGTTGTTTTTGTCATTATTTATTTGTTTCAACATCAAAAGGTTGGTTGAGTCCTTTAAGAAGACTTTCCTGAGCTCAGTCTAGACTGTACTGGGCATCTGAGTTCTCTGAATGTGGTGGCTGCCCTGGCATGGTGTGGGAGCAGAGGAACTGTAGTACTGTCTGTGGAGAAACCTGTGTCTGTTTATAGACTGGGAGTCCCTGAGGGTGGTAATATGTGTCCTTAGTAATACTGGTAGGAGGAGAGATGTCTTCTCTCGTGCTGGGGAGCTCTGAGCTCTTGTAGATCAAATTAAATGACACTGTGTTCAGTCTGGATGCCAATATGCATAGATGTGGTTTTAGAAATGGAGTGATGTTTGATTGTATGCTTGTCTAGTGTTTAAAAAATGTGGAAGCCTGAATAAAAAGTAAAATTGTATTTATCCATATTTTTATTGAATTAAAAAAATTACTTGTTGGTAAAAGTAGCTGGCTGCATCAGCTGCAGTGTATATTGATGCCTCATCGATTCCAAGCATTTACCTTATTGAAAGCGTTTGTGTAGGTTACTATGAATAAACATAAATACTGATTTGTACGTGTTGCCCTTCCACTGACACAGAGATGTATTACCTTACTTTGGAAGTCTGTACACCCTTCTGCTGTGCATAGATGGCTAAAGGAGATGCAAGGCACCCTTCTTCGGAGAGAGGCAATTTAGAGGAGAGGAAAAGGTCTTTGTGCAATTTTACAGCGTAGTCTTGGATGTAAGTAGAGCAGAATTTCATCCCAGAAGTTCTGTTCTCTGCACTGTGAGGCATCGTGCCTTCCTGTCTTAACAAAATAAAACAGAAAATCACGTTATTTTTCCTGTTAAACTTTGCTCCTTTTTTTTTTTTATGTAACAGGCAAAAATGTATTTTTAACTTGCTTCTTTAGCCGAAGTACTGGTGGACTTTTTATGCTGATCTGGCTTCTATTTCAATTCATGTTGACTTGGAGAATATGCCTTGTAAATAGGAATACCAACTGACATACTGAATCTAATCCTCAGTTTTTAAGCGTTGGTTGTTTTCACAGCATCCTGAAAGGGTAAGCTGTCTTACTGTACAAATATCATGGCTGGGAAACTGAGGCTAGCAAAGGCTATATGCTTTATGTGAAGCCACAGAGGAAATAAATGTTGGGTTTAGAATTCCTAGCTTCCTCTCCCGTGTTTGGATGCACTCCGTTTCTCAAAGGAACACCTGATTCCTCCTAATACTGCGTTCCTTTCCACGTCTGTTAAACGTAGCCATTCGAAAAGTAGCTGATAGTCAATTCTCTCTCTGTCTGTCCTGTTGAAACTAATGGATGCCTGCAGGGTGGCATAAGGTATCGCTACCTTTGACAGCCAGTATGTTTTGTGTTTTAAATTATGTGTTAAGCAGAATTTTTGGATACTAATTTAATATAATGAGATGCGCTTCTAATATCAACCGTAGTATGGGAAGGCCTTGCAGCCAGCCTACTCTTTATTTAAAATTATTCCATTTCGGAAGTCCTAATGAGTCCTGTGAGTTGTGTAATTCTTTCATAATTTTCCCATGTTCCCAGAAGAGACTAGGGGCTGGAGTTTTTTCTAATTTTGTTTTGGTTTATTTCAAATTAGGGTGAGCACAGAATAAAGATCTAGGGGGAAGAGTTTTGTGGAACAGTTGCTATTGTGAGAATGGCAATTAAGAAAAAAATATTATAGTCTACAAATGTTAGTGTTAAGGCAAGTCTCGATGCCTCTGCTGTTTGCCATTATCTTATAAATATCTTAAGTCTGACTTTACAGTGCTGTTTATAGAATTTAATAAAGCAAATGTAATAACGCTGCCTGTGCTTTAATGCACAATCTCAATTGAGTTGACCAGAAGATAAATAGGAACAGGAATGATAGTGCGTTCCTACAGATTGTTTTTAATAAGCATGTTATTTAGTTGATCAGCCCAGTGCAGTAATGCCTCCTATCCTGCTCTACCAGACAAATTTATTAATGTTCCCCCCCTCCCCAGTTTCTCTGAGAACATTGATTCCCTGCAGACATATCTCTATTAAACCTCTAGAAAGTCACAACTTCCAAATTAGATTAAGTAGCAGGAAGGGTACTAGAAGAATCAAAGAAAATTGAGTGTGTTATTGAATTCATGCCACATTGTCTCAGGAAGAGATGGGAGTTATGTGTAGTGGTAACTTTTGTCCTTACTGTACTAACAAAGCTGTGGGCATTGCTGTCAAACCTAATTGTCTGCAGCACATCAGGATAAAATGAATCTTTTCTCTTATCTAAACTCGTACCTAGTGAGGTTTTACAAATGAGAAATAGATTTCAGAAGGAAGCTTTACAATTGATCAAGATCATTTGCCATTATTTGCTGTACACAACCCTATCCTAAAAACCCTACTGACAAAAATTCTAAAAAAGCATCTGGCTTTGGATTGTACGCAGACTTGCTTGTCATGCTAGCAGTTGCAAAATGCAGATACTCATTTTAAAGCTGCCTATTTCTCATTTTGAGCTGACATATTAAAAAGCATATAATTAATGGTTGACATTAGTAATTAACATTAACTTTATGGTGCTTAATATGCCATCATTCATCCATCAAATAACTGGTATGCATAATGTCTTTGCACAAAGGTATTAATTGCACAAAATGATCCTTCAGTTCTCAGGCTCTATGGTTTAAAGTAGCTATAAATGCATTTTTAAAAGATGTGAATTTTTCATTTATTGAACATAAACATTGTTTTTGTTTCTCCCTAGGAGTGTGCACAAACGTGTAACCCACGGACTTCAAGTAGGGAACGGGGCCCCCGACGCACAGCTTCCATTAGTGGCTAAAGAGCACCACCTTGCTGTCGCCAG
>NW_010392514.1:48896-55184 GCF_000710305.1 Buceros rhinoceros silvestris | reverse complement strand
ACTTGAAGAGCCAGAGAATGTCACAGATGCCACCTTCCCCACTGCTTGCTGATACCGCTGCAGGTTAGCATTGACCCTCCTTACTGGACTTGATGCTATCTTCTGCAACACAGACTTTCAAGGATTTTGCGGTGTGGGATATTTCTACTTCCATGTAGTATCTTAAGTATGCATAAATTCAAAAAAGTAGGTTCTATACTAAATATTTTGACAAGAAGAAATATTGTAGTGTTGAATTACTTGATAGAATGCAAACACGTTGAAAGCTCCAAAGGGGTTTGAAGCTATACAAGTCTGACTTCCCTACTTGTCATAGATTACAATCAACATTACAAATGTTCTACAATATAAATGAGAATAACTTCTTTCACTATATCTAGAATTTACATATTTTTGCAGAATTTTATTATAATTCTGTGTTGAACTATTCATTATGTTTGCGATTCAAACTATTTTAACTAATATTTTACACTGGAAGACAATTTTAGAAAGGTTGATGATGTAACTAATTGCTGAACCCTTACGGTCACAGTCATGGTCATCAAACTATTTCATACTTAATTATTCATCTTGCTTTACATTGAAGAGTTTTAATCTTGAGGTACAGCATTCCATTATGTATGTGAACTCCAGGTGCAACAAGTCAGCATGGCAGTGAATAGAAAGAAATCCCAGTTTGATCTTTAACGTTAGTACCTAGCATTGTATTCTGTAGTGACACTCAAGTCTTGTATCCATTTAACTAATATAGAGAGAAGTGATACATAGAATTTTTTTTTCTCATCATGATATGAATTAGATAAAGTTACAAGCTCAAAAGTGTCAAGTTACCAATGGAAAAGTTAAAAGATCCTTCATTTGAAGCAGCTCTGCAGTATTTCATAGATAACATTAAAGAAGGAGGCAGTGTGCAATGGTAGTGGTCTCACACTGCTGAAGCATGTATGGGAAATAGTAATACAAATCAAAGGAAAAGGTTGTTAATGTCAAAACTTTCATTCATTTCCTGCAGTGTCCTATCTTTTTATTTTATATTAACACAGTGAAATCACAAGAAGAAAAACCTATTATAAACTCCGCTTAGAAGCAGGGGAGTGCAGTTCTGACCTGCTTTATAGAGATGTGTTAAGCAGTACTACAGAGGAAGGCAAACCCTTCCCACACTGTATGAGCTCCACGCCTTAGAGGTTGCAGCCCAGAGAGCAGCTGTCACAGCTCTCCTGCTCCCCCTGCCAGGCAATAGCAATTCCCGTTTTTCCTCCACCCGTGTTATGGCTGATGCTGTAGAAACAACGTGATAATCTGAAAGAAGTCTGGCACAACTTGCTACCTCACCTAAGGCAGAGTGGGGACTCTGTATGACCTTTGTTTATTCTGAGGAACGTAAGAAAGTATTAAGTCCTTCATAGCTTAAGGTAGTCTATCCCTACATCATTAATTAAAAGAGCCTCTTCGTTGTTTCTGAAAACTAGCCTTTTCTGTCTAATTCAAAGTCGGCTTCTCAATGCATGCATTATTAGAAATGATTTTTAAAATAAATTAATATTACATTTACATTTAGCTTGAATTGGAGAACTTGGGATCTAGTGAGCTCAGTTTTTTGTCATTGCCCTCCAAAGTCAATTTTCTAGACTCATTTGATGCCTCTCATTTCCTATAACCTAATAACTGCTCAGCATTTCAGATTGCATTTTCTTCCTTGGTTTAAATGTGTTTGTCATTTGCAGCATAAAGAATGTGCTGTGTTTTTTATGCTGGTAGTTTTAGATCCCATAGTAGACCTAACAAACAACAAAAGGTTATGCTTCATTAACAAACACTGCGCAATGGTGCTGTTCCAGTTTCTAGATCTGCAACTGTTACCTGAAGATCCTTTTTTCAAGAATAAGCTTGTGCTTTTTTACACTGTAGCTTCTGATACATGAAAGTTTATTCTACAAATAGAAAGATACCAGCTTTTTTTTTACTGAATGAGTTCTTCACTGTAAGAAGCGTGTAAAAATAAGTAAGCAAATAAATAAAACTCAACCTTGTAAAACATAATAATACTTGTGTGTACAAGGGAAGAAGTGGTAGCTGGAGGCAAGAAAGGAAAGCTAAAAAGGAAGAAAAGCAAGTTGTTAAGACATATTGTTATTGCAGAGGTGGTAAAGCTGTGCTTTCAGGATTTATAATCTACGGTTTTGGGAATGTATTTAAAATTGCATGTGTTTGGAACCACCTTCCCTCGTGTGCATTCAGTGTGTCATATTGACATACAAACTCCTTGGGACAGAGGCTACGTTTTAACATGTGTACAAATGCTATCTGTTAGAATAGTTGCCTGCGTTAAATTGAGATTTCTGGTACTCCCAGACTGCACATTATTAATCGTAATTAATATTCAATGCTTTTTAGTAGAACAGGGATGTACTGAGAAACCACTAATGTGATGATACGTTTTTCTCTCCGTAACATCAGGTTTTACTCTCTTAGCTTTGGATATGCCCAGCAAAGCCTTATCAGAACTCCAGCCACAGCCCGTTCTATCAATGATGCAACTGTTCGGATGGGATGACATGGTGTGGCCTCAGCTGGTGTCAAGATATCTAAGTCACCTAATTCAAAACAGGTGAAAGATTGTGACTGCTTGTTTTTTCAGCACCCTCTCATTCCTTCATTAGACTTGTGGAAAATGTTGCTTCAAACAGTTCATTAACATGGTCCAAGGTCTTTGTATCTGTTA
The DNA here is from genome assembly GCF_000710305.1 of Buceros rhinoceros silvestris. Classification (NCBI taxonomy): domain Eukaryota; kingdom Metazoa; phylum Chordata; class Aves; order Bucerotiformes; family Bucerotidae; genus Buceros; species Buceros rhinoceros. The sequence continues at coordinate 52,459 of NW_010392514.1, read as the reverse complement.
AAAGTTTTAGATTTCTTTAAATCATCTGGCTTAAGAAACTCAAAATTTGTCAGGAAGATGGGTACACAAGTTGAGAAAGTTCTATGTCTTTTATATAGCTAACCACTTATTTTTGCCCAGTGGAAACAGTGTTGTTACTAAATGGATTTGGGAAACTGAGGACTTAGGCAATACCTTCAGAAAAGTACTTCTGTGAAGAGCAGTAGCATATCGAAGTGACATACCAGAACTCGTAACCTATTTTTAATTTGCATAGTTGTAGTTTTCCACCCCCTTCTGTTGTTGTTACACTTGGGCACAGTTGTTGCATTTGGCTAGGTAGCAGCCTCCTGCCCTAGCTGTACTCGAAGGTGAATAATGTCACCTGCTAAATTTCAAAATTTTAAGTTAAAAGTACTGGACTTACTTTTTTCTTACCAGTTACACTTAACACAGCAACTTATGTATGGTGACTTTTTATAAGAATATTTATTATCCCAGAAACCTGAAGATGCTATATAGTAAGTATTCAACGTTTAAATATCTTGACTTCTAAACGAGGACCTGCAGGAAGCCCAGGAGGATGAGTTGGGCCGTATTGAAAGTATAAGGAAAACACATGCATTTTTCATAAGGAAATGCATGCATTACAACTTTCCTTTTGACAAGCTTGGAACACTTTCTGAGTGCATATTTATGTTCATGTAGGTTTCTTAGACCTGCTAAAGGGGTGCTTAAAACTAAATAATTGGTTTAGAAAATTTATCACATTCCTGTTTTACATGCCAAAGTTGAATTTTCACAGAATCACAGAATTGTTTAGGTTGGAAGGGACTCTTGAGATCAAGTAGTTTAACTTGTCCAATGCTTCTGCTCAAGCAGAGTCAGGTAGAGCAGATTGCCCAGGACTCTGTCCAGACAGAATTTTATATATCTGAGAAGTTTTATTTGCTTTAAGGAGGCCTCTGTGAACCCTAAGATAGATGGATGGTTGTTGTGGTGTAGTTTGTAGGCTGATTTGGTTTTTTGTAGGTTATTTTTTTCCCCCCGACCCGCTTCCTGAAGCAGGGGAGGTGAGAGATGAGAAAGAAGCAGTGTTCCTATTTCGGACTGTATTTGAAAGTGAAAAATGTTGCACATTTTTAGGGTACATATTGTACCAAGAAGCATAGCTATAAATCAGGATATCATAAAGACCGTTTCAGTGTGATTGGCAAAGATAAGGTGATGGCTTTCTTGCAGGGAGGTCTTAAAAGGGGTTGAATTGAGTTCCTCATGTGTCAGTTTGGAACTCAGGAAAGGAGCGGTCAGTCCTTTGATTTGCTATGTTTCTATTGTATGATCTTTATCAGGTGAGTTTCATGCAAGGTTGCAGATACCTAGTACATGCTGAATGATATAGGAGTTAAGAACATTAATACCCATTTATAATTTGAATTTTGTTGCTCTTTAGGTGAAATCAATAAAAGCATTTTGATGCCTAAACTGGAATTTTGGTATAATTTAGGTGCTTTAGGCTAATTACCAGTTCCCCCAGCAAACACTGAAGTGATTGAAAGCAGTTACTTAAGTATTCATTAGCAATATTCATTAAGAACCTGACATTGTTATATATGTATCCACAGATACATATGTGCTATCATACATATTGCTATGCTGGCTAAGGTAACATTTGCGTGTTTTGACCCACGGCCAAAGCGTTCCCATTCCCATGTTTTTGGGAGCACGATTGCATTTGCAAGTGCAGAGCATGGACATGTGGCTAGCACCCCATACAGCCCTGCTGCCATAATTTCGTCTAAAAATAGTATTGATGATAGTTACCTGGTGTACTTCAGATGAGTGGTTAGAGTACTTGTGCAGTGATTTGGAAAACCCAAGTTAAGTGGATCTTGCACTCTTGAATTTAAGGGAATTCAAACCTTTATATCCAACTACCACTTTAGAAAGGAATGAGAGCACCTTGCCTCTTATGGCAGGTTGTGCCATGGACTAACTGAAAATGTCAGGTTCGTGGATCCATATCGAGAGAACTAGCAGGAGAAAGCATGACTCCAGAGTTGAGTCATGATGGATATTTGTCTTTTGCTTATGCATGTGTATGTTCTCACTCTTTCTGGCTCTCTCCTCATAAGTTCTCATGCTCTTGCACTCTCCTTTTCTGAATCTTCCCGCTGGCTGGAAGCATGGGACTCACATAGAGGCGAATATTTTTGCACCTTAAGCTTGTTAGGGTTGTGATTGCCCAGCCCCGAGGACAACTGTCTGTTTCCCCTATCAGTTGCCTTAAAGCCAACAAGGTAAAAATTGAAGCATCTGAATCTAGGTGATGGTATGTCCCTACCTCATCAACAGAGCTATAGGGAATTCAGATTTCCTTCTGAGTACTGAAGATACGTCTTTTTGGGTCGAGTTATACAGAGGTGTCACACTCTAAACACTCTCATTTTATTATATGCTATAAGATGGCATATATATGTATGTATATATGTATATACATACAGTATATATGTAAGATGGCAATTTTTTGTAACACAATTCATGTGTGTTTACCTTAGGCAGTAGCAGAGCAAATGTTATCAAAGTATTTAAGTGCTGGGATCTTAAGAGTTCATGGTTAGTGCACTCTGATAATTTTCACATCAAGCATTCTCAGTTAAAAAGTAAAAAGATAATTTTGTTGCTGATGCTGTTGTACACCCTGCAAGCTCTGCCTGGTCTCTTTAAGATTGAAGTTTGTTCTGCATATCAGCTATTTCAGTTTTGATAATAAAAGTTGTGATGGACAAGCTGTGCACTTGGGAGCATGCTCACAAGCTTTGGCATTGCTTTTGCAGTAGTGCCTAAAAGTTCTTCTCCAGATCTGTGTCGTGTAGTGCATGATAGTATTTATAACCTCTTTAAACTAACTTTAAGCTTGTGTATAAGCTCACTGGTTTAAAAGAACCACTTGTGCTTCTAGCAGGTGGTTATTGTTCTTTCCTTTATCAAAGATTAGGAGCACATTCCTCTCCAGTTTTAGGAAGATGCCTAAGGGGCTTACCTACCAGCAAGCAAGAGAGCGAGACTACAGCAGAAAGTGTTTTTGTGAGACTTTGGGGCCAGGTAGACTCTCTGTGTATATCAAGGTTACATAAGGCTGGAATTATTTATGTTACTGCAAAGAGCTTTAAGTCCATAGGCATCTTAGGTTTTTTTCTCTTTTTTATATTTTATTTGCCTACAGTTGGTCTCCCTATTTATTTTGTCAGTAATACTTCAGCCAGGATGTTCAGACAAAATATACAGTTGGTTGGTTAAAACATTGGTTTTAACTAAATGAAATGGGGAAAAAAAATAATGTTGTCTAGTAAGAAATAGAAACCAGTTTGGTTTCCATCGGGACCTGTGTTGACTTTCTGTTGCAAGCATGAGTAAAAATTCAGTAGAAAATAAGTGGATTTATATGTACATATATCAAAAAAAGAGTTACAAGCATTTTTCATTAAAGTCTAAGCAGCTAGGACTACCCAGGCAGGAAATCTCTCCTATAAAAAGATGTAACTATTTTTGAGAAATTTCAGTGAACTGAAGCACACACGACG